>NW_017675259.1:0-71900 GCF_001879085.1 Nicotiana attenuata | reverse complement strand
CTTCTGATTCTCCGATAGCCATTAGAGCTTGATCCTCCTCAGCTTCATCTTCAGAGTCCTCATCTGATGTTTCTCCCCAAGCAGAAACCATAGCCTTAGTTGAACCTTTGTTTCTTTTTGGTTGAACCTGTTCCTTCTTCCTGTTTCTTCTTTCAGCTCTTTCTTTCTTCCATTCAATCTCCCATTGAGGGAAGTTTCTGATGTGCTGATCAGTCTTCCCACACTTGTAACACCCCTCATTGGATTGTTTCTCAGGAGCCCTAGGTTTGCTGAATGTTGTTCCTTTTGAAGCACCCTTTCCTCTCATAAGATATTTCTTGAAATCTCTGGTTATCATAGCCATTTCATCATCTTCAAGATCTGATCCTTCTGAAATTCTGAGAGCCAGACTTCTTTCTTTCTTTGGAGCATCCATCTTCATTGTTTTCCTTTTCAATTCATAGGCAGTGAGATTTCCAATCAGTTCATCCAACTTTAAAGTAGCAATGTTTTTGGATTCCTGAATGGCAGTGATTTTGCTTTCCCAGGAGATTGGCAGAACTCTAGTTAGAATCTTCTCCACCTTGTCTTCTTCCAGGATAATCCTTCCAAGAGACTCAAGTTCATTTGTCAGTGTAGTGAACCTGGTATACATTTCTTGGATAGTTTCTCCATCCTCCATAGTAAAATTCTCATATTGAGAATACAGCAGTGTTCCTCTTGACCTCTTCACCTGAGGTGTTCCTTCATGAGCCACTTGTAAAGTGTCCCAGATCTCCTTGGCAGTAGTACAGCCTTGAATCCAGCTGTACTCATCAAGACCAAGTCCACACACTAACCATTTCTTGGCTTTTGCATTTTTCTCCCATTTCCTTAGATCTTCAGCAGTACAATCTACTCTTGTCTTTGGAACATCCACTCCTTCAGCATTCTTCTTGGTTGTGGCTAAAGGACCATCAGTGATGATATCCCAAAGCTCATAGTCTTCGCCCATTATATGGTCCCTCATTCTGTTTTTCCACCAGGAGTAGTAGAGGCCATTGAAGAGAGGAGGTCTGGCAGTGGATTGCCCTTCCCAGTTCCCAGGTGGTGCACTCATGTTGATCTTTTCCTAAGGTGTTAACCTCTTCAAGGATAACCTGCTCTGATACCAATTGATGTTATAAACGTCAACACCACACAAGAGGGGGGGGGGGTGATTTGTGTGGTACCTAATTTTCGCGTTAGAAGAACCTGGTTCTTCTAAGTGTTCTAACTACAGCAGTTTGCGGAATAATAAATGCTGAAAGTAAAGTGCACAGAGATTTTTACGTGGAAAACACCTGGCTCAAAAGGTGAAAAAACCACGACCTACTACTCAGTAGGATTTACCCAAACTCCACTAAAATCATTGAGCCAAAAACTGCATTTACAAAACTCTTTGTAAACCTAAGGATTAACTCTAATCCCGTTGTGGCAACCAGCCTCTAACTGCTTCGACAACTTCAAGTTAACTCTAACTTGAATACTCAATATACCTATTACAATTTCTTCTAGATAAAGCTGAAAGGTACAATATGAAACACCTACTACAATTGAACTAGAAATAAAGAAAGACACATAAAACTCTTTATGGAGCTTGTTCTTCAATCTAATTCATGTAGCTTCTGGTTTGCACACTTGAATCACACACGAACTTCTTGCAAATAGCCTTGCTATTTTGCTCCCAATTCACGTTTAACTTCTGCTTTTTTGTGCAACACCTGTAAAAGAGAACAAACATTATATTTATAGAGTTAGTAATCAGAGTTTGATAAGAACTCGAATTGTGGATCCTTTGACAATTCGAGTCCAAGAACACCTCTAACTCCTAATCCATATTCTTGATCCGGATATAATTCTCTTTTCATAAGGAGACTTCAACTCCTTATCCTATATGCAATCTTTTCGATCAATTCAGAAGATATTGTTGCTGATCCTTGAGACTTATCTTCTTCACGCGTATGTCACATGTGTAAGCATATCAACACTGTGTCTCACATGATGGACCTGGTTCATGACTGAGTTCATTTTGTCAATCTTCAAAACTTCATCTGAACTTGGGCCAACAGGAAGTACTCCTACCAGTCCAGCAGCCTCCCGAGGATAAGTACAGACGTCTCCGTATCGATCCGCGAGACTCTACTAGACTTGCTCATGACTCGTGAGACCCTAGGAACCTAGTGCTCTAATACCATGTTGTCACGACCCAAAATCCACTAAGGGTCGTGATGGCGCCGGATACCGCTGTCAGGCAAGCCAACCAAGTACTTAATTAAACTCCAATTTTAACAATTTTGGAAACCAAGATTCTCCTTTAAATTTCATAAGTAAATAGATAACTGCTTCAATTCAAGTTAAATACTAGCAATCAATACAAAAATATTTAAAAATCATCCCAGAAATCGGTGTCGCAAGTGCATGAGCATCTACTGATAAGGAAATAAAATAGAATACAACATCCGTCCGGAATAAAGTGGACGGAAAGAAAATACAATTTACTGGAAGGAACTTTACTAGCTGCGAGCCGCCTCGAATAATGCAACTCACCTAGTCCCCGAATCATTCGTGCTGCTATTCCCAGTGGGCTACTAGAGATAAATATACCTGTGCAATAAAAATGCACAAAAGTGTAGTATGAGTACATAAACAACGTGTACTCAATGAGTATCCCGTCTAATCTAGAAGAAGTAGAGACGAGATGGTCAACTTCGACACTTACTAGAGGTCATTTGACAATGTACTAAAACTGTGAGGAAATCATGGATTTATATAGCAGTCCTAATTCACGAAGCCAGAAAATAGGTAAACACCTTCAACAAATAATCACGGATTTTCAAGGTTTACTCTTTATTATCTTATCAATTTATATCAAGCCATTAAAGGCAATATCAACATTTAAAATTCTTGGGAAACAATATACATATCATGCGCAAATCATGCCGAGGTCAACGGCCCGCTCCAGCAGAAATGTAAACTGTGCACTGCCGAGGGTCGAACGGCACGAACCATAGATGCATCTATTTAATCTGCCGAGGCGTTCGGCTCGTTCCATAAATAAACACGTACCCTACTCGCGAATCATGCATGCGACGCAGGTACACATAGAGATACATGCTCAATCAGTCAATTAAGAACTTATCGGAATATTTACCCGAATAAAACAATTTCTCTTTTTAACAATTCAGGAAAAATGATGTTTAATCTCCTTTTAAATTCATTTACTAATCCAAGGTGATTCAAGCAATTCAAGCTATCAATGGGTTCATAAATAATCCAAGTATAACATGCTTTTGGGCCCTAACTACCCGGACAATAGCATAATAGTAGCTACGCACGGACTCTCGTCACCTCGTGCGTACGTAGCCCCCACAAATAGGAGCACATAATCAATTATTTCACCTATGGGGACAATTCCCTCTTACAAGGTCAGAAAGGAGACTCACCTCGCTCCGAAGGTCCATAACCGGCATTCCACGCCCTTCTGAAGACTCTATTGATGCACCACGCTCCAAAACTAGCCAACGGTTACACAAATCCATTAATATATGCTCAATTAATCATTACAATCTAATTTATAGAAGTTCCTAATTCCGATCGAAAAGTTGCCCTAAACGCCCTCGGACCCACGTGCCCGGAATCCGAAATTTTTAGAAGATAAAGATTACCCATGACCTTAGGAACTCAAATATATAATTTTCACTAAATTCCATACTCAATATCGTGGCTAAATTCCAAGAAATGCCAATTCCTAGGTTTTCCACCAAAACCTAAATTTTTCCATAATTTCCTTGCCTAAATCCATGTATAAATTTGGTATTTAACTCAAAGCTAGCATAAATTACTTACCTCATGATAAGTGACGAAAATGGCACCTCAAAGCTGCTCCCCATCGACTCCAATGGAAGAAAATGGGGTTGAAATGAACCCAACCCCGAATTTTAAAAGACCTTACTGCCTCAGCTGTTTCCGCTTCTGCGGTGCACTGCCCGCTTTTGCGAAGACCGCTTCTGCGAAATTAGGATCGCTTCTGCGAACCTGGCCCAAAATGCCTGGACCGCTTCTGCGGAACCGCTTCAGCGGAAACTGGGCCGCTTCTGCGGTTTCCCTTGGACTGGCCCTTGGCCGCACCTGCGATGGACTGACCGCATCTACGGTACCGCTTCTGCGGTTCTAGAACCGCAGATGCGGTTATGACAGAAGCAGCATACCTTCAGCTATTCTTCAACTTCCAAATTTGATCCGTTAACCATCTGGAATCCACCCGAGGCCCCCAGGACCCCAACCAAACATACCAACCAATCCTAAAACACATTACGGACTTGCTCGAGGCCTCAAATCACATCAAACAACGCTAAAACCATGAATCGACCTCCAATCCAAACTTAATGAACTTCAAAATTTCAAACTTCTATTTCCGATGTTTAAACCTATCAAATCACGTCCGATTGACCTCAAATTTTGCACACAAGTCATATTCGACATTCCGAACCTACTGCAACTTTCGGAATCGGATTCCGACCCCGATATCAAAAAGTCCACTTCCGGTCAAACTTCTCAAAAGCCTTCAAATTTCTATCTTTAGCCAAATGGCTCCAAAATGACCTACGGACCTCCGAATTCACTTCCGATCGCGCTCCCAACACCAGAATCATCATACGGAGCTATTCCCGGACTCGGAATCCTAAAAGGACATCGATAACACTGAAATGCACTTCAAGCCAAACTTAAGAAATTTCTTCAAAAATGCTAACTTCCACAATAGGCGCCAAAACGCTCCCGGGTTATCCAAAACTCGAACCGGGCATACGCCCAAGTCCGAAATCATCCTACGAACCTGCTGGAACCTTCAGATCCCGATTTTGAGGTCGTTTACTAAAATTCCAACCCTAGTTCATTCTTTCAATTTTAAGCTTCCGAAATGAGAATTCTCTTTCCAAATCAACTCTGGATTTCCCGAAATTCAATTCCGACCACGCTTACCAGTCACAATACCTGAAATGAAGCTGCTCATGGCCTCAGACTGCTGAATGACGCGCTAGGGCTCAAAACGACCGGTCGGGTCGTTACACTAATACTGAGCTGTTAAACTAATAAGTATTGTATCTCGTAAACGTGAAAAAAATATATTTAGAATAATAATTATAAAAAATTATGGATTATTATATAGTAAAGACATAAAAAAAGTTAACAAGATAACTATTCACGATTAGACATCTAACGAATACTAAAAAATGCTCCCAAACAATAACTCACAACCGCCCTCCTTCATCCAACCTAAACTGCCGGATATCTCCATTCCTCCATCTTCCCCACCTTTACAACCTTTCATAGCTACTTCTTCCTCACATCTCGACACTAATATGATTATGATACTGCTGAAAATACTTTCCAACCATCCAAACACATCCCAACATCTTATCTCAATACCCTACTTTCAAATAATATATCAAATTCCACATATCCTTCAAATGATCCGTTATCATTTTCAAAGGTTATAAATGATGAATTGGATGCACCAACTGATCCAAACATCTTCATTCAACTTTCTCTTGAAGAAAAGGAACGAATATATAAGCCATGGCAACATGCAATGATTATAAAGTTATATGGTCAAAAAATTGGACACCAATTACCGAGGCGAAAAATTTACGCTTTATGGAAACCTACTGAAAATGTACCGCTTATAGATTTAGGATCTGATTTTTACTTACTTAAATTCCAGAAGGAGGAAAATAAGATTCATGCTATACAAGATGGACCTTTGTTTATACTAAATCATTTCTTATCTGTTCGTCATTGGGAACCAAAGTTCATGGCTTCTGAAACAAAAATAAATTACTCTGCTATTTGGCTACGTCTACCTGAATTACCGACTGAATTTTATGATTTCCAGATATTGCAGAAATTGGGAAACAAAATTGGAAAATTATTAGCCATTGATAATTGTACATCTTCAACAATAAGGGGACATTATGCTAGGTTGTGTGTTCAGGTTCCTTTGGATCAACCACTATGCACTCATATTTTGATTGGCCATCATAAGCAGATTATTATATATGAATGTCTCAATTTGTTATACATTAAGTGTGGTCGAATGGGACATAATCAATCACTTTGTTCTTACAAAACACTGACTAATCCCAATGAAGCCTCTACACCAAATCAGTCCACTACCTCTAATCCAATTACCACCACTATGTCAAGGACTGAAGAATGGAAGATTGTAAAATTTCCTACTAATTCAGCTAGGAAAATTAACTACAATAAAGGGAATACAGGACAATCAGGTATGCCTATAGATAGGATTACTACTTCTACCACTTTTCCTGTTACTAAATTGTCTATTAATAATACTAACTCATCGTCTACTTCTAAAATAAAACAAGCGGCACCTGGAAATAAAAATATTCTCCAAAATAATCCTTTTAATCAATTACTTGTTGAAGACAACACCACTGATAATTCCATTAATCCAGACTTACCTACTCAAGTACCCTAAACTTACCTACAAACTCGGCCCAATCAAAGTTGGTCCAACCTCCACCGCAACCTATCAACTTGCATGCAATAAGCCACGTCCACCCCTCCCACATGCAAGACGCTACCTCACCCTCACACACAACACAATCAGCAACAATTAATAGCCTACAACAAAATACACATACAATACAAAAAAAACACTTATTAATTCTACTCCTTCGAGCTCCTCAAACCCTATTACACCTTCCATGCAAGAACACCATCATGATATCTCCACTACTATATCTCAATCTCCTTCAAACACACACACTCCAACTCCATCAATCAAACCGCCAATATCACCCACTCACATTCCTCCTCCCTATCTTGCATAGTTCAACTCCATCTTCAACTCCGGTCTTATCCCCATCAATCACTCATTCACCACTATCCACCAATTTACAAAATATTTGCCAACAACCTCAATTACCTAAGAAGGTCACAACCCAACCCACAACGCCAGAATATACGCCGGCTACAACACACTCAGAATCCAACCTTATTTCCTCCATCACACTTGATAATGGAACCCAATACGATAATTTACACCGCTCAAACACCACAAGAACCTTCAACTCTTGCATCTTGGTTAGAGACGGGGTTCAAAATCATGCCCTAACATTCACAATGGAAGTAAATCACCAATAGGTGACAATATTAATCAATAATCCACGCGACCTTGCTCAAATAATAGCGGAAGGAATGCAACTAGGGACGGAAATCTTTGCAAGATATCATTGTTCAATGATGCAAGATCCTCATCTCTCCCCATATCATTCACATGCCTTTTTATCCAGCACCAACCCCAGCAACACCTTGGATTCAGCCTTATATGAATCCACAACCACTTCTCCCACTCATGTAATCCATAACTCCACCAACTCCAACCCAAAAACACCAGTCCACTCACCACCACCCAGTCCCAATCAAGAAGAACAAGACGAGAATTTTCAGCAAGAACTAGAAGCCGCAATCGTATACAATAGAGAAACTCGTCCAATACATGCATGGCTCGATGGAATAAAGGTATTTGTGCAGAAGGAAGAATACGAAAGAAAAATATTCATACGATGCCCACCAAACCTACTCGCAGTATCCTTTCGTTTAAGGCCAACCACAAACCCAGATGTGGGGAAATATGCGATGCTTCTACTACCCACTTTTCGCCTACGTCCAGGAGAGAGCAGGAGCAAATGGAGGAATACAAGGAGAAGTCCAACTCCTGAACAAGACAACAATCATATGAATTTTATCATCTGGAATTGTAGAGGATCCCTTTCCACTGAGTTTAGACGAAACTTTAGGTGTTTACTTGATTATAATAGGCCTACTTTAGTTGTTCTCTTGGAGACACACTGTCAAAATCATCAAAGTGTGAAGGAAGATTTTAACTTCAATGGTATGATTGAGGTTGCTGCAACAGGCCATTCTGGAGGAATTGCAATCTTGTGATTATCAAATGTGGTAGCTGTCGAGCCAGTGGCCACCACTGCACAAGAAATACATTGCCATGTCCAGGTGAAACCCTTGCCTTTTAAATTTTTTTATTCACTACCATCTATGCTAGTAATGATTTAGTTAATAGACAATCGTTATGGAAAAATCTCATGTCTGTCTATGATAATTATAAAGGACCTTAGATTATTGGAGGAGACTTTAATAAAATTACACATGCTACAGATAAATTTGGTGGACTTCCTATAAATAATTCACGTTCAAATAAGTTCTTGGACTGCCTAAATTACTGCCAAATGACTGATTTAGGATATAAGGGTAGTCGATATACTTGGACTAATGGAAGACACAATAAGTATAACATACTTGAACGTATTGATAGTATAGTCGCTAACTATGAATGGATTAATCAATTCAATGACGCTCTTGTCACACATCTTCCCCGTACTCACTTAGATCACTGTCCCATTCGACTAGAGCTTCAGCACTATCCTTTACCTAGGAAAAAAATATTTAGATTGGAGACTATTTGGACTAGTCATCCTACTTTCCATTTTGTTGTTAAGCAAGCTTGGATGGATAATTTGGAACTACTTCCTGTCATACATAATTTCACATCCACAGTGCAAGAATGGAACAAGTTTACCTTTGGTAACATTTTTAAGCAAAAGAGGAATATTCTAGCCAGGTTAAGTGGAATCCAATCATCTATCCACTATCCAACTAGTATATTTTTACAGAACTTGGAACATGAATTAAAATTGGACTTTAATAGAATACTTAGGTTAGAAGAGGACTTTTGGAAATTAAAATCGCGTATTGACTGGTTAAATAATGGAGATGCCAATACTAAATTTTTCCACCTAAGTACTATTAATCATAGAAGACATAATAGAATAACGGCTATTCAAGATCAGGGGGGAAATTGGATCACAAATCCTACTCAAATACATGATAACATTACCCATTATTATAAGACCTTATTTACAACTCAAAAAACCTTTTCTTTTTCAAAAACAAAACTACTTCCTTCAAACATCCTCACACATGCTGACCAAACCTCCCTCACACAACCTTTACAGGACTTTGAAATTCTTAATGCTATTAAATCATTCCAACCTATGAAAGCACCTGGACCAGATGGGCTTCACCCTCTTTTTTACCAAAATTATTGGGACACTATAGGCGACTCTGTTAAATATTTCTATCATAAGGTCTTCACTGACTATGAAATTGATCCAACAATGAATTCTACTTTCATCTGTCTTATTTCCAAAAATGAGAATGCATCCACAATTGCTCAATATAGACCTATTAGCCTTTGTAATACTATTTACAAAATCATTACACAAATATTAGTAAACAGATTACAACCAATACTGGAACAAATTATATATCCTACACAATCTGGTTTTCAAAAAAAACAAAAGAGCTGCAAATAATGCTATCATAGTACAAGAAATTACTAGTAAATTCCAAAAAATGAAGGGTAAAAATTTAAGTATGCTTCTTAAGATAGATCTAGAAAAAGCTTTTGACAAATTAGAATGGTCCTTCATTCATAATACATTAGTAAGTTTAAATTTCCCAAATAAATTTACTAAATTAATTATGTCTTGTATTACCACCACCACAACCTCTATTTTAATTAATGGTAGTCCAACTGATTATTTTATCCCCACATGAGGCATTAGACAGGGTGATCCTTTGTCACCTTATCTGTTCATCCTATGTCTAGAAATGTTGTCCAGGAATACAAATAATGCAGTTGACTACCAGGCATGGAACCCAATTTCATTATCAAACAATGGCTCACAATTATCTCATTTATTCTTCGTTGATGATATAATACTCACTTCAAAAATTTCAGCTAATACTTGTCATTCAATGGTAAATACTATTACAGAATTTACATACCAGTCTGGCCAATCTATAAACTTTGATAAATCAAAAATATACTTTTCAAAGAATTGTCAACCAAATACAAAGAATATTATTCTTCAAATATTACGTATGAAAGAAGGAAAATATTTTGAAAAGTATTTGGGATTCCCTATTTTTATAAATAAGCCTTCAAAAAATGACTACCAATTCTTAATCGATAACTTTAAAACAAAATTGGCAGGCTGGAAAACAAACTTTCTATCACGAGCGGGAAGACTGACTTTAATCAAATCTACACTAAATCACCTTCCTAATCATTTGATGCAATTTATAAAAATACCTACTTATATACTAAGCTACCTCAATCGATATCAAAGGAATTTTCTATGGGGTACAACACCTCAAACGAAAAAATTACATCTCATTAAGTGGTCTACAATCACTCAACCTTTGGAACTCGGGGGTTTAGGTATACAAAATTTGACTACAATTAACCAATCACTACATGCAAGCCTTTCATGGAGAATGTTTAATAATCCACAACAGTTGTGGGCAAAAATTCTTTTAAATAATTATGTACGCCCGCAAACTTTAATAAATTATAAAAATTCTAATACTTGGCGCAATATTATTAACGGCTGGACATACTGCTGTTTAGGTTATAAATGGAATATTACAACGGGACAACA
Source organism: Nicotiana attenuata (assembly GCF_001879085.1). Classification (NCBI taxonomy): domain Eukaryota; kingdom Viridiplantae; phylum Streptophyta; class Magnoliopsida; order Solanales; family Solanaceae; genus Nicotiana; species Nicotiana attenuata. The sequence goes on along the minus strand of NW_017675259.1, from coordinate 61,353 downwards.
TGTTAGGTTCTGGAATGTCCCATGGCTTAGCCATAATTTAATAATTAGAAACTACATTTATGGTCCTATGCCTCAATTTGAGGAGAATAAGTTAGTATCTAATTATTATTACAATGATAGATGGCACCTAGATAAAGTACCTTTTAACTTACCTTCGCATATAATTTCCCTAATTGATAATATTTATATGCCACTTGTATCCATAACTAGTGACAAAATTTTCTGGGATCTAACAGAGAATGGTATCTTCTCTGTTAACTCAATGTACAAGTATCTTATAAACACTACCAGACCTAGTCGTACATGCACAACCACCTCGTACAAGTGGATTTGGAAACTTCCAATTCCTCCTAAAATATCCTTTTTCCTATGATTAATTTGCCATGACAAACTCCCAACAGCTGTGTATCTTACGCGACTAGGTATTACCAGTTCAGCAACATGTCCTCAGTGTCACAACGATACTGAAATAATTAGTCATCTATTTCAACATTGTCCTAACACCCTACAACTTTGGAAAGCCCTTAGGGTGTCCCACTTACCAGTAACACCGCCTTAATATCTCAAAATGATAGTATGAATTGGCTATACAAACTTATACATACCCCTTCAGTATCGACTCCACAAAAAATTTCCTATACCACTTTGATTCCTTTTGCGTTATGGGAACTTTGGATTATAAGAAACAAATTTATTTTCGAACATCAAAAAGTAGTTTTAAATATACCTTCAACTTTAACAAGGGCGACTGAATAATTACTTCTTAACAAATCATTCAATTAAGAATAATTCAAAGTCCCCTATCTATATCAAATGGCATCCACCAAATCATACTTTTTACAAACTAAATATTAATGGATCTTGCTTCCCTAATCAAAGCAACTATGATATTAGTGGAGTTTTCCGCAATCACCAAAGCAATTGGATTATAGGCTTTGCAGGAACGGTGAAAGCAGGCCCAAGTGTTAAAATAGAACTTCTTGCACTCCTCAAAGGCTTACAAATTGCTGCTCAAAAACTGCTCAAACCAATCATCATTGAGACGGATGCACATGCAATAATCGGTATGTTCAATTCACCTACAATGCACTTTACTGATATCATTAATGACTGCAGGTTATTGCTCCAACAGCTGGGTAGTCAATCAGTACAAGTTATCTATAGAGAGCAGAATTGTGTAGCAGATAGTTTAGCTAGATATGGAGCAACCCATGCACAGGAGCACTGCCTACTTTTTGGGACACCGCCACCTTTCACTATTTCTTGTTATAAACAAGATCACACTGGCACACTCCACAGCAGGATGCTTAAGAAGAATACTAGGAATTCTACACAATCTCTCTCTAGTTTATCTATTATGTGTAATAGTACAATCTCTTTAGCAACTACTACTTCTAGTACTAGTACTGTTTCCCATGTGGGAGAACAAGCAACAAGCCCTAGTTTTGTACAACGGATGCCTTGTATGCATCCACTAAACAAATACGCTGTACTTGTTTAGCATGTAATAATACAGTCTATCTTTCCAACAAAAAAAAAATAACACCAAGGCAAATGGATTATTTAAATAGGGAGAAAAAGATAGAGAAAGAAAGCATGATCTTTGTGGGATGACTTTTAACTGTTCTGCAAAAGAATTGAAATGCTTAATACAATTTCTATCATGACATGTGAATATTCCCGAAATAGGATTACTGAACCAGGATATCTTCATAGCTTGGTTCATGTCAATTGTATTCTATTTCACTGATATTCTTTTTGACAATAAAAAGTTGTGAACTCATTGGTTATTAAAAAAAAGGGTTGTGAACTCACTAATGGATCCTTCCCTTCTCGACCTTTTACTTGTTCTCTGTACGTCCTACGACTTGATAGTATGTTTGTACCATTTATTTCAAAAAGTACTGACTACAAAGAAGGCTGAAATTTAATTCTTTAGCATTTGAATATATTAATATTTATTTGGCGTTGGCTATTTGTTCTTGTTGCTGCCTCTTCCACTAAAATCTCATGCATGCTATTTTCAACTTTCTTCTCTTGTTATTTTGTATCCGAAGAAATTTAATTCTTTCTTGTTATTTTGTATTCGATTTCAAGGTCTCGCTTGAAAATTTCATGTCTTCTTTTTTTCTTAAATTTTGTGCTCAATCAAATATGTTCACATAAACTGAATCGGAGGAAGTAATGCATTTTGAACTAAGAAAAACTCAATCGCGTCCAAGTTGTAATAGCGTACAACTGAAATAAATGAGGCGCCCACCTGTTATAATAATCATGTCGGGCTCGTGCTTTAGCACGGGCCTTTGATCATCTAGTTTTTTTATAAGGATGAAATCTTCATCCTTCATGTAACCTAAGGAGGTCCGGACAAATATCCAATTTCCTACAATTGTGTATCTTTTTTTGGTGATCAATAGAATGATTGGGGCATAATCCCAATCCCCACAACACGGTGGTTCTGGAAAAGAAAATTGGTATTTCAGTTATTTGGGCTTCAAATGGTGAACAGGCTTTGTTGACCAAACTGTGGACTAATATAATAGAATTAAAAAAGCATAGTTGCGCCTGTCTTAAAAAAAATTCTCCTCGATGAGTATTACTTAATAAATAAAATATAATAAGGTTTTATACTGTATCATAGGTATATCGGCTAGAAACATTTTGCGTGAGAGACGATTGTAGGTGGAAGTAACTAAAATGGTCACTTTAGTATTGATTTCTCTCACAAAAGTAATTTTATCAAATTGTGCATGACGTTATCTTATATTACACCAGAATTGGACTATAATGATGTACTGCTATACTAATTGTTCAGCTTCAAATGTTTTAACAGGTAAATACTGTCAAAGTGTCATTGCATGGTAAGTCGCACGCAAATTTGCAGCAATACCATTACCATTGTGCCAGAATAGAAGCAGTACTTTTGATTTCCTGGACACAAAAGTGTTGGAATCTTAAAATTTAAGAAAATAAGCAAGATTGGAATTCGGGAAATTGAAAAGCCACATGAAAAGCGGAAACAGAACCCGAAAAACACAACATAGAAATGTAAATTGAAAAGAAAATGAAGGAACAGGAAAACAAGGTGTTTACCTCAAAAAATACGAGTAACAATTAAATTTAATTTGTGGTTTTAAAGATACGTGATTTAATTCAATACCAATTAACAATCAAGAAATATGAAGTAAAAATGAAAGAGAAAGGTGAATCAAACCAATATTACTCAACAGCCGTGACCTCGAGCACAGGGACCTCGAGGTAGACTTGATATAATAAGAACAAGTATAGAAGCAAAGTAAGAACGATAGAGCTAAAGGACAATGCTGATGAAAAGCAGGCGAAAAAAGGTATTGTATATTCTATTCTTGGTGCTCAGATGGCATTACAAATGATTGGGGTCCCCTTTATATAATAGGGGAACCCTAAATAAGGAATATTTTCATTTACATTAGGGAATATTCTTGTTACAACTGTCTAACCGCCTAGTATAGAATCTTACAATCTTATTCTGGAATTCGCGCCATGACCTTAGGGACATGGCAGGAATCTAGCTCGCTCTGATGCAAATCCATAAAGGCACTATTTCAAGGTTGAGCACACGTGGCCTCGGTATTCCTCGAACTCCTGCCTCCGGGAATTACACTCTGTCTTCGAGCTCGAGTCTGGTCTGCCGGTTTCGAACTTGACCTCTCCCGGACTCGGGCCTAGGGCGGAACCTCGAGCTTCCACATCGGGGGGCATATGATTTTGACCGTATACAGATAGTCCTCGCGTTTCTTAGAATAAGATGATAAGAAACGATTTGCACCTCGACTTACCCGAGCTTCTCATGATGATGTCACGCCCGTGACATAGGTGCTTGAAATGACCAGAAATGTCATGTCGGTGCTCTTCCCCAAAACATCAAATGTGTGTCAGTGTTGGTCGGCCACTTGCGCCGCCGATCCGTCGCCACCTTTCTATAAATAGGAGGCTATTCTGTTGAACAAAGAACTGTGTTTTTTTCATCCTTATCTACTTTTGATCTTTTCCCTTCTTTTCTTCCTTCCTCAATCTTTCATATCCATGGTTCGAACCTGCAAACACAAGGTCATATGGCAGCAACTTTACCAGTTACACCAAGGCTCCCTTTATCAAAGCTTCGATTCGAAACAACGTGAGAAGGGCGCCGAATCCTTCTCGCATCAGGAAATATGCGAACTTTACACTGCTGCTCATCTCTCTTAACTTCAACCTAGTGTAGCACTTCATTCGTTTTGCTCTCCATGGAATGAGGTGGCACCATCATCTACTAACTTTAGCATCCCACCCCGGAACAATGTCCCAAGGATAAACATTCTTGGATCGTTGCTCGTGCATCTTGCAACCCTTTTGATTTTTCTTGTGATGGAAGGTAAAGCTACATCTTCGCGTCTTCCCTTCTGGTCTTTTTCTTTTGCTGCTCTTTTTTAACGGATTATGGCTCAAAATTTCAATGGAACGCTCAATCCTCGTTGCTGGAAATATAGTTACGTTCATCGAGGGTTTTATGCCCTAAATCTCTTCGAGCGTACCGACATTTTCAAAGATCAAAATGGGGTCCCCGGGGAGAAGGTTCCTGAAGATGACGATCTCGAGGACGTGGCCTTAAAAGTAGATTAGGTTCTTGGCTTTTGTTTCTTGCTTCTTTGTTCCTGTGCGAATACCCTTCGTGGATATTGTAGTTAAATTTTGTAACCGTCTCTTGTAAATATAAAAGGATCCCTTTTGTCTCATTTTTGGCTCGTGTTGAATTTCATTCCATCTTTATGTGCGAAAAAATTCAATTGCATAACTTTGGTAATTGGCCAGAACACCGAACTCAGGACATAATAACCCTTAGGTTTTTAATGAACCAATATAATATCCCTTAAGGCTCTTGTTAATCCTCGAGCTGAGCTTAAATCGATTCAATGCGAACTCTGAACATCGGAATTCCTGAGTCCAAGTTAAGTGAGAGCAAGGTCTCGAATTTGAAATAAAGTTAGCCCTTAGGCTCCGTAGAAGATCATCGAGTGAGAACTTTCTTCGAACTCGGGCAGCCCTTGGGCTTAGTAGTCAAGCGAGCACTTGCTCGAATCTTGAATTAAAGTTAGCCCTTAGGCTTTTTTGTAGTCCCCGAGTGATAAATTTCTCAAACTCTGTAGCCCTTAGGCTTAGTAATCGAGTGAACACTTTGCTCGAACTCGAAATAGATTGATAAAAAATGAACTGATCTTCGACGCTTTGATTCTGATGCCAATCTCGTGACATCAGCGGTTGAAGTGACTGAAAAGGTTGCTTTTCGTGTGGTTTCCAAGGTTAGTGATTGGGGGCAACTAACGGTCGGCTTTTTGGCTTCCTTAGTGCACTTGAATGACCTCTATAAATAGATCAACTTCACAATCTTGCAAACTTTATTCTCATATTGTTCTCAAGGTCTCATAAGCTCTTTCAATTTCTCCGAATTCTCTCCTCTCTTCTATTAGTCCTTACTTCATTATCAACATTCTCTATTTTCTTGAATTTCTGCATTATAACGGCTAAGACCTCTAAATCGATTCCCTAGAAAGAAAAGGCTTCTTCATCTTCTCGATCGACCAAGAGCAAACCGGTAGTGCCCCCTCGTATTGAGGAGGGCATTCCACCGCCATGCAAAATAACATCCGTTTTCAAGATCAAGAAACCTGTGTCGATACTAGGCCAATGCTAGCCCATGCCTCGATACGTCAGTTTTATAACCAAGGACGAGCTTGCATAGGTTAAGAAGGACTGCGAGTGGGAGAACAAAGAAGTAGTGATCCCTTCCCCCGAGGAGGATATCACTACTTACAAAGCGGGGTACTTAAGCGTGTATACCTACCCATTCATGCTGGGCCCTGCAATCCCAACTCAGGGTCCCATAGATCCAGTTATTCTCCACTTTTGCCAACGGTACCGAGTGACGTTTGGCCAGATCTATCCTTCATTCTGGCGAATCTTTCATTTGATCGGGTTCTTTTCGAGTCAGGTCAAGGGAATGCCTTTCACCCTCAACCATCTCATCAGACTGTACAGTCCTCGACTTTATCGCGGTGGCTTGATAAAACTGCAACGCCGATCCTTGAAATCTCTCTTTTCTAGTATTGATGAGGATAAAGACCGAGGGTGGATGAGCGGTTTGTCCGAGTCAAGACCTCCGACCTAATTCCTCCTGAATGGATGCCGGTCTCTGAGGAGTGGAACATGAAACGTAAGTACATAATATGTTTATATCCCGCTTCCTTTTCCATTTCTCGGTTTTACCTTTCCCCTCGGTTTAACCCTTTTCTGATGGCATAGCTACTGCTTGGTTCCCTGGCGGGGTCCCGGACCTCGAAGGCTGGGTCCAAAAACTAGCTTCCACTTCCTCTTATTCGGAGCGTTGCTGGTGAGATTAGCAAAAGACCGATGGGAAGCCAAAAATCATGGTGAGTTCTTCCGTTTGTTTACTTGTATTTCCTTAGTGGAATACTTACTTTGATTTTGTGTAGCTCTTGGTGACGCCGCTGCTATGCGGCCGGCCTCGGGTGGTGAAGAAGAGACCCCGAAACCTTCTAAAGAAAAGAAAAGAAAAAGGGAGCCACCTAATTCCTCAAAGCCCAAGAAAAGCGCAGCTCGAAAGTCCAAGGTCGATATGGTGGCCTTATCTCCGGAAACGGCCCAACGCCTTCGGGATCAGGAAGAAGAAGAAGATGATGACTACCTTTTGGTAGCTCGTAAAAGAGGAAACACCGGTGTTTCGAAGTCCGCCGAGCCGGTGATAGTTGATGTGGTTCATTCCAGAGTTGAGAGATCTTTGAAGGGAGTTCAATAAAAGTCCCCGAGCCATCTGGCAGTAAAAAGGCACCTTACCTAGGAGGCCATTTGGGGGGCGAGGCTGAGAGGCCCGATCTCGACTCCCTTCAAATGAAAGAGAATGCCCTGAGCGGATCACTTGGGGTAACCAATGTGGATGACTCACCGCCTGGTCCCGAGTTCTCCGAGGGACAAATTCGAGACGCTCAAAATATAAAATCTTCTGAAGTGGGGGCGAGCCACGAAGGGAAGGACATCTTCCGAGAATGCCTCGTAGGGATTGAAGATGGCCCCGAACCGGATGCTTCTTTCATTTTTGATGAGGCTCATCGACTCTTCAAACAAGTGAGTTTTCTGTCCTTTAGAGTTACGCCTGTGCTTTGCTTGTGCTGCTCTAACTTTTCCCCTTTTTTATGAAGGTTGTGGTGCTCCACAAAAGGGCATTTTCCAAGTCTCAAGCTGATCTTACTCGATGTGAGGCTGAGCTTAAGAAGATCTTGGAAGAGATGGACAATCTTAAAACCCTCTATGCCAAGAAGGAGGAGGAGATCAGCGATCTTCGAGCCGAATTGGCAAAGGCTTGTCAGCAATGAACTGCGCTTACCGAGGAGGTAATATTCCCTCCTAAGTTTTGTCATGGACTAACTTTCTCGATCTTCTAACAACTTTATTTTGTAGTTTCAACGAAAGGGCGAACTGGTGGACCAGCTTCGGGAGGAGCTCAAGATGAAGGAGGCCGAAACCCTGGGATGGAGGCAATGCATGGACGATCTTGCTTCTGAGAGAGAAACCCTTTGGGAGCAGCTGGCTTCACTTGAACGTCAATTCCAAAGTATGAAGGAGGAGCACCTGGCTCGAGGCCGCGAAATCGAGGAGCTCAAGGTTTATTTGCTGCTGAGCTGGCTAAGGCCAAACCTGATGCTGAGGCAATCATGTCTTCATATCAAGCTGATGCCGAAGCACCTAATGCCCGGGCCAAGGAGATCTCCACTACGGCCAAAGTTAAGTTATCATGTCCACTCGACCATGCTAGGCGACAGTCCCGAAGGGAAACCCTCGAGGAGGTGCACGCTCGTGGCTTCGGTCTTTCAGCCGATATCGAGAAGGAGAAGACCCTGGAAGAGGAGGCTGCTGCTCTGCTTTCTAAGGAGGATGATTCAGCTAGTGGCTCCGAGAGTGGAGGAAACGAAGACGAAGTCTTCGAGGATGAGGCTCTCGAAGATGCGGCCCCTGAAGATGTGACCTCGAAGTTGTTTTAGGTTTCTTCATTTTGTTTTTGTGCAAGTGTCCCTCGTGTAAATATCTTCTGTAATCATTTGTTGGAAATATAAGGGGAACTTTTTATCTTATATTTGACTTGTGCTAGATTTCATATTGTCTTTATTTACGGAATACTTCGTTTGTATAACTTGAATGATTGGTCGGAGAATTGGTTTGACCTTGATATATAGATAACCCTTAGATCTTTATGGATATAATAATCCTCGAGCCAAATTTAAATCGATCCGAAATGAGCTCAGGATATCATGACTCATAGTCTGGGTAAAGTGAGAACGGAGTTTCGAAGTATAAGTTTTTGTCCCTTAAGCCTTTCAAAGTTGGCCCTTGGGCTCTTATATATCGGCCCTTAGGCTCATTAGGTTGGTCCTTAGGCTCTTTATGTTAGGCCGATTCGGCCTCTAGAATGGCTACATAATTTTTCCCTCATTTCGGCTAAAAGACTTAGTGAAAATTTCATTATGCCTTAGCATGTGTTTTTTGTACCCGTTGGGTTTTTTTAAGGTTCGACGTATCGGGACCTTGTTTTCGTATTGATAATCGAATACCTCTCGAGGTTTTACCGAGGGCTGATGTTGTTGAAGCCTTTAAATTGTTCAAGGGCCGAATTTATCGAAGCTCATTAAATTATTCGGGGGCTGGATTTATGGAAGCCAATTATATTTTGCTTTTGCCGAGGGTAGCCTGATTTATCCGATTATTACAAAGTATTTGAAGGCCTTTGATTTATGGCGGAAGTCGGACGTCTCCGAGCTGCATTACTGTGGTCGTGGCCTTCATATCACCGTAGTCTTTAATACGGCCGTAGCCTTCGGGTGTGTCACTTGAACTTGTTTTGCGATAACTTTTCGAACTTGTTTGAAAAGTTAGTTCCCGAGTGTATTGGCCTTGGCCTTTGTTTCGAGGGGGTGCCTCTTTGAGGTCTTATGAGTCCGAGTTTTTGATGACTCGGATGTACCGACTGTCGATGATAGTCCCCGAGTATTCGTGGGTGCTTTTATTCTTTTGCTATTGAGCCATTTCCTATAGGATTATAAGTGTAGTGCTCGTATAACCATAGACTTCTTTGAGATACAAAGCATTTTTGATATTAACAGAATGCTTCTTCAAATAGTTGATACATGCGTACATGCTTCGCCGTCAGGGCTCGACTATTCTATATGGACACGGTTCATCTGACCGTTTGGCCCATAACAATGTTTTCCTATCGAGACCTTCTTAGGCGTAAAGTATTTTCCTTGAAAATATAACCTCCGAGGGTAATGCCACCCAGTATTCGAGGTTGATTGAAAAGAAGCCTTGGATACTGTCGAGTTCTCCATAAGTAGTACATAATTGTTGCCTCGTTAAAAACCTTGCTGGCAAAACCCATTTGGGACAAAACCCGAGCTAAGGGAAAAAAAGTGCAACGTATGCTTTAAAACCTAAGGCTTTCGAGAGCTTCCATCATGCCGAGTTTGTAAGATCCTCTGCCAACAACTCTGAGGACTTGCTGCTATCCACGATCGTGATTTCTTTGAAAGCTTTGATCTTGTCGGGGATGATTGCGATACCCCAATTTGAGACAAGGAAGCCGAGGAACTTACCTGAGCCAACTCCGAAGGCGCATTTCCCTGGGTTAAGCTTCGTATCGCATTGAATTTGAACTTTGAATGTTTCCTGCAAATGAATAAAAATGGTCCTCTGCGCGCAGGTACTTAACCAGTCATATCATCAATATAGGCTTCCATTGCTTTACCTGTTTGTCCTTCGGACATCCTGCCAACTTGATGTTGGTACGTGGCTTCTCGGACAGATGCCTCCTTTTTTGCTTCATCGGTTTGAACTCGGGATCGGTGCTCAACCGATGCGTGGCGATCTCCGGTGGAATCCCTGTTATATCTGAATGGGACCAAGCAAAGCAATCCATATTATCAATAAGAAACTAAATGAGTTTTTTGCTGAGTTTAGAGGTAACCCCGTTCCCAAGTGTACCTTTCTCTTGGACGGTTGACTTGGTAGCTTTGGACTCCTCGGGAACAACAAAGGTTTGAGGAATAAGGAAGTCCTCTTCTTCACCTTCGACTACCTGTCATTCCCATTCCGTCGAGGCTGGGGGCTGTGATTGCTACTTAGCCGCATGCTTACCTTTAGAGCTCGATTTCTCCGAGGCCAAGGGTTCTGGTATCGGTACCGCTTCCTCGATTGCAAACATCTCTTTTGCAGCGTGCTCCCCGTGGATTGTTTTCACTCCTTCCTCCATTGGGAATTTCATCATCTGGTGGGGAGTCGAAGGCACTGCCCTCATGTTGTGTATCCATGGTCTCCTGAGGAGTGCGTTATACCTCATGTCACCTTCGATGACATGGAACCTGGTGTCTTGTATGGTCCCGGCTACGTTTACTGGCAAGATAATCTCTCCTTCTGTTGTTTCGCTTGCCATGTTGAAGCCATTCAGCACCCGGGATGCGGGTACAATCTGATCTTGCAGGCCAATTTGTTCCACAACCCTCGATCTGATTATGTTTGCCGAGCTACCTGGATCCACTAAAACATGTTTAACTTGAATTTTATTCAAAAGAATAGAGATTACCAGGGCGTCATTGTGAGTTTGGGATATGATTTCTGCTTCCTCGTCGCAGAATAATAGGACGTTTTCGGGCACATAGCTCCGAGTCCGCTTTTCTCTTGTGATCGATACTTTGCTACGCTTGAATATAGGATGTTGGGGGCATCGACTCCTCCAATGATCATGTGGATTACATGTTATGGCTCTTCTTGCTTGTTTTTCCGTGCATCTCTCTCCCTGAAGTGGTTCTTGGCACGATCACTTAGAAATTCTTGAAGGTGGCCCTCGTTAAGCAATCGAGCCACCTCTTCCCTTAGCTTCCGGCAATCTTCTGTTCTATGACCGTGCGTACCATGATACTTGCACGTCAAGTTCGGGTTTCTTTGAGAAGGATCGGTTTGTATGGGCCTCGACTACTTAGTGTCTTTAATTTTTCCAATAGCTGACACGATCCCTGATGCATCCACACTAAAGTTGTACTCTGATAATCGGGGAGCTTCTATGGGGTCGGTATGTTTATCGAACCCGCTCTTACTCATGAGTCCTCGAGAACTTTGCCCTCGATCATTTCTCCGATCGCTCCAGAAATGTTATGCCTTGGGTCGTTGTTCCTTCGGTCGGCATATAGCTGATACCTTTCCCTGTTTGAGTTCGTGTCCTTCGGGGGCTAGGCCACGAACCTGTTAGGATGTACTGAACCCGAGGGGGCTCCTATTTGGTTGTCCTCAACCCTGATTTTTGACTGGTAACGGTTGTGCTTATCTGACCACGTCACAGGTGCATACTCGATCAAGTTCTGCTTTAGTTGTCGAGAAGCAATTGAGCTTCGCTCATTCAAACCTTGCACGAAGGCCTGTACTGCCTAGTCGTCGAAAACCGGCGGTAATTTCATTATTTCCATCTGAAACCTAGAAACGAACTCCCTTAACATTTCTTCATTCCTTTGTTTTATTTTGAAGACATCCGACTTTCTCGTGGCCTCCTTTATTGCCCCGGCGTGGGCTTTAACGAAGGCGTCTGCTAACATAGAAAATGAATCAATAGAGTTAGGAGCTAATTTGCGATACCAAATCATAGCTCCCTTTGAGAGTGTTTCCCCAAATGTTTTCAACAACACTGACTCGATTTCATCATCATTCAGGTCCTTTCCTTTGATCCCACAAGTGTATGAAGTAATATGTTCGTTAGGGTCGGTTGTCCCGTTATATTTGGGTATATCGGGCTTGCGGAATTTCTTACGAATGGGCATTGGGGTTGCGCTCTGAGGGAATGGTTTTCATATGAACTTCTTGGCATCTAGACCTTTCAAAACTGGAGGTGCCCCCGGAATCTGGTCTACACGGGAGTTCTAAGTCTCCACCTTCTTGTCGTTATCCTCAATTTTCTTTTCTTCGGACTCGATCCTCTTAGTGAGGTCTTCGAGAATTTTCATAATGGTGGGGTCAGTCCCCAAGCTATCTCCATTTGGACCTTCTGGCGTCGGTTCTGTCACGATCCAAAATCTTCTAAGGGTCGTGATGGCGCTGGACACCACTGCCAGGCAAGCCAACACTATTTAACTAGAGATTTCTCGTTTTAAATATTTCCGAAATTACTTCTTTTATACATTTAAACAATAAATAATAAGTTCCACTGAATGAATACTAATATCTTTAACAATTTCAAAATACTGAATAATCCCATAGACATCCCAGAACCCGGTGTCACATGTGCATGAGCTATCTCTAAGAAACAATATAATACAACAACTGCCCGGAATACAAATAGGACAGAAAGTAAATATGGAAATCTGAAAGCGACTGCTTACTGTGGGTTGTCTCGAGAAGTGCAGCTCACCTAAGTCTCTGTATCAACCATGCTGCTACGCCCACTAGGCCGCTAGAGATGCATGTGCCTGTGCAAAAAAAATGCACAGCAAGTGTAGCATGAGTACGAAAACAACGTGTACTCAGTAATTATCCCGCCTAATCTCGAAGAAGTAGAGATGAGAGGTCGACTTCGACACTTACTAGTGGTCCAATAATGGTACATCAATAATATGACAAATCGAGGATTTATATAAACATGATTGTAATTCAATAGAGTGAAGCAAGTAAACAATTCTTTCTTTTATGCGAAATTTCTAAATTTCCTTTTTCATCATTTATACATATATTCTCAAGTCGGGAAGAAGCAATATCAACGTCAACAAATTTCAAGGCAAGCAGTACAAGCATGCGCAAATCATGCCGAGGTCGTACGGCCCGATCCAACAATACATAAATTGTGCACTGCCAGAGGGTCGAATGGCGCGAACCATAGATGCATCTATTTAATCTACCGAGGCGTTCGGCCCGTTCCACAATAGATAAACACATTCAAATAGTCAAGTCAATAATTCATCAAGGAGCAATTATTTAGAAAAAGGCAAGTTTCACTTTTAAAAGTCAGGAAATGATATCTAGTCTTTTAGAAATTTATTTACACGTTCGATATGTTTAAGAAATTTAAAATTTGTCAACAATGTTGCATTTATTACAAGTAAGCATGTTTTTGGGTCCTAGACTACCCGGACATATGCATAATAGTAGCAACGCATGAACTCTCGTCACCTCGTCCGTACGTAGTCCCCACAATTTGCAGCACATATTCAATTAATTCACCTACGGGGACAATTCCCTCTTACAAGGTTAGAAAGGAGACTCACCTCGCTCCGAAGTTCCATAACCGGCAATCCACGCCCTTCCGAAGACTCAAATCGATGCAAAATGCTCCAACACTAGCCAATGATTATGTAAACCCATTAATATGAGATCAACTACTCATTATAATCCAATTTATAACAATTCCTAACCCCGATCGAAAAGTTGACAAAATCGCCATCGGGCCCACGTGCCCGGATTTCGAAATTTTTCGAAGATACACTTTACCCATAACCTCACGAACTCAAATATATAATCTACTCTTAATTTCATGTCAAAAATCGTTGTCAAAATCCAAAAATACCAATTTTCTAAGTTTTCCTCAAACCCCAAGTTTCTACCAACTTTCATACTTTAATCCGTAATAATACCATGTATTTAACTCATAAGGGGTGGAAGTAACTTACCTCATGTTTGGTGACGAAATCCCCCTCTTCAAAGGCTCCAAAATCGCCCAACCAAGAAGAAAATGAAGGATAATGGGCCAAATCCCGATATTTAAAGAACTCACTGCCTCCAGCATTTCCGCACCTGCGGTCATTTGTCCGCTTCTGCGATCCCCCAGGTGCGGCCCCTACTACCGCTTCTGCGGTCTCCTTCCGCTTCTGCGTTCAGCTCCCTCGCTTCTGCACTTGCACAGATGCGGCCAATGCCCCGCATCTGCGGTCCTTCCCTTGGCAGCCCCATTCCGCTCCTGCGACTCCCCAGGCCACTTCTGGGCTCCGCACCTGCAGCCACAACCTCGCGGTGCGGTTACACTAGATATCAGCTGCCTCAGTTTTTCTTCAAATTCAAAGTTCGATCTGTTAACCACCCGGAATCCACCCGGGGCTCCCGGAATCCACCCGGGGCCCCCGGCACACCGTCCAATCACACCAACCAGTCTCATAACACCTTACGAACTTTCTCGAGGCCTCAAATCACATCAAACAACATCGAAATCATGAATCGCACCCCAATTCGAACTTTATGAACTTTAGAACTTCAAACTTTTACATTCGATGCAGAAACCTATCAAATCACGTCCGATTGACTTCAAATTTTGCACACAAGTCATATTCAACATTACGGACCTACTCCAACTTCCGGAATCTAAATCCAACCTCGATATCAAAAAGTCCGCTTCCGGTCAAACTTCTCAAAAACCTTCAAATTTCCAACTTTAGCCAATGACTCCAAAATGACCCGTGGACCTCTGAATTCACTTTCGATCATGCTCCCAACACCAGAATCACCACACGGAGCTATTCCCAGACTCGGAATCCCAAACGGACAATGATAATACTGAAATGCACTTCAACCCACACTTATGAAATTCTTCCGAAAGTGCTAACTTCCACAATAGGTGCCGAAATATTCCCGGGTCTTCGGAAACCCGATCCGGACATACGCCCAAGTCCGAAATCATCATACGAACCCGCTGGAACCTTCGAATCTCGATTCCAAGGTCGTTTACTCAAAAAATTAATCTTAGTCAATTTTTTCAACTTCCGAAATAAGAATTTTCTTTCCAATCCAACTCCGAACTTCCCGAAATTCAATCCCGACTATGCGTACAAGTCCTAATACCTGAAGTGAAGCTATTCATGGCCTTAAACCGCCGAACGTCGCGCTAGAGCTCCAAACGACCGGTCGGGTCATTACATTCTCTCCCACTTAAACATACGTTCGTCCTCGAACGTGCTGGAGTTGTCCGAAATCACTGTTTAAAACCTCGTGCACCTACCCGTGCTACCGCCACTCAATTGAGCACATTAGCTCGAGCAAATCTGAAAATATTCTCTTTTATTCAAACAGATGAGCCTTAGAGCCCAGTTTCAACTACCGAAACTCTCTGCCGGGCCTGCTTCCAATATAAGAACACCGTATCAATCACTACACGATGTACTAGAACATGACTGCATACCTTTGCCGAATTCTCACCATACACCACCTCATCCGCAGGACCGTAATAACATTCTCCGATCATAATAACCAACATTCCCCGAATCTGATGCTCACAACGCACCTCAAGATATAAATAAGTCTTGCTCCAACTCTCGCAATACCGCCACGACAGAAGAGATGAGTAGAAATTCATAACCAACTGCCAAGTCAACAAATCATTGAGGCTACACTCCTGACAAGAGCATTACCTCATTCTGAACAAAATAATGATCTTAGTTCTTTAATATACTTCCTACAATCTGATTGCACTGTTCCTAGATCCAATAACCTTGTCTTACCCAGTACGAACTGCTCAGGCAACAAGCCACCCCAGACATGGCCAAAAGTCTCATATGATGCCACAATGTGCCAATAGGCTACCAACTCGAATGTGATACAAAAGAAAGACGAGTTCCGGAAGGGACTACTCTACTCGCACAGCTAATATGAGTTTCCCTCAGAAAATGAGGAACCAAACACACAGAATAGAATATAAGGGACAATAATTATCATCACAGTGTTGCGGCGTGCAACCCGATCCGCACATAAAACTCACATAAGGAGATACACATCGAGCTAAATTGCTTATTACCACAAAATACCGAATATCGGTCACAAGCACGCTAAGTGCATAATACCGTCCCTGAGGGGACATATAGCGCCATAAGCTAACAAACTCAAGTACAACTGAGGTGGATATATGTTCTGAAACTAAAGAGCCATCCTGCTCACATAACACCATCGCAACCTCAACACATAAGAAATTTACCGAGCTGTTTCGCAACTCACATGGTACAATATAGCATTACATGAAATAGCCGACGACGGATTAACATCCAACGTCCGAATACTCCTCCATAAGGAGAGCTATGCTGAAATGAACACATTCGGCCCGATATAGACCCCATATTCATATTAAAATCCATCCACATACCTCGAACCGATTCTTATCGTACCGGACTAGGCCAATAATCTTTTCTGGGTCCATAATAACCCCCTTTTCTTCCATAGCACAGAAGAACAACAATCATAACCGAAGTAATCCTCCACGGTCCACAACCCAATAAACCGAGTGCCCTCCGGACATAAATTCTCAAATTAACCATATCACCACAATCTTCATACTTGGTTTCATTCCCAATCAATCAAGTGACTACATGCCACACTTATACAATCTTCCCGTGGGACACGCTCCCACAATCTTCCGTAACAGATAACGAGTCTGCACATCCATACTACCCGCCGCACTAATGCCGAAAAGCGATCAAGAATCCATAACCACGCTGCAAAGCCTCTTTCACAAAACACAGATCCCAGGTGATGCTGGAGACAATGCCAGCTTACTCTAATCATTCAAACCCCTTTCATGCTCATCCAAGCTCGTGACATCCTTGTCAACATCAAACCGCAACCTTGATCCTCATTTTCAAATTTCATACCGCTTACTGCACCTAACAAGCCAGCATGCGATAGTACAAGAATTTCATCACAACTCCTGAACCACTAACATGGTAAACACTTCCTCACATGGAAGCTTTTTACTCGACTCATTCCAAGAGAACCTTAGCAACACACGAGTGAATTCTCACAACCGTAGAAGATGCAAATCTTCAAGTAGTGGCCTAAGCCACCAATATGCCAATTCAATCATGGCTAACCAATCCAACCTCTTCCAATTTATCCTTAATTGCCTTAGAACAATAATAACTTCATTCAACACATAACGCACTCAACCCGAGTGGCCTTGTAACGCGAGACCATGCTGTCTCAAATCCTACGAACCATCTCATACCTTCCTTGTGCGCATATTTGCATCTCGACTGGTACATCCATTCTGATAATTCCTCTACGAATCCGAAGTCTTTTTCTTCTTTTCCTCCCAATGCTACACTGCAAGTCAAAACATCAAAAAACATTCTGAGCCTCTTATCATAAGCTGCTTCACAAGCCCGATTCCTAAACACATTGCGGGCTTGAATCCTTAGGCACCGCATTTTTAACCTTTGAATTCACTAGGACCGTTATTGAGAGTCACCCACTCTAACATGGTCCCGAATATAATCAACTACAAGGCTCCGCTAGCCCATGACCACCCTCTTAAAGAAGCACCCGGCCGAATCACTTTCCTTGCAACTCACTTTTACACGAAGCATAATTCCTAAGTCTTCCCAAAGCTCGAACATGAATCGATGATGCCAATTATAGAACACATTCTTCAATTCCTTTGATCAAATTGCCACTTATGTTCTTTTCCCTTAGCCGAAACAACTTACCAATACGCCGATAACCCGAAACCTCTCAAGAAGATAATCATACAACCCAATCGTAGGCGGCGGGACTCTCCCACTTAGCTTGAAGCCACCATTACGCAACTCTGGAATCAGACAAGATTCTTTCTTCATTGTTGACATGATCTAGCACAACCAACTCGCCAAGCTCCTCGAAATCTTTATGTGAACCATTTATGAATACTCTGAATCATTAACCACATTCACATGTTCAACCTCCTTACCAGATAGCCAGTAGGATTCTTCGCAGAAGCTTCACCAACCACGCAATCGCTGATCTGCTCACAGGAGATAACCCACCTATGGAGATAACACGCCGATATCTTTGAATGCCGCTGCACGAGGCACAATCACTACGTCATCCATAACCCATCAAGAGCCTGTGCTTATCTACCAATTGTACTAGTCCGTTCACTTCTTAGGGACATCAATTAAATGTGCAACGGTTCCTCCAAATCCAAGGTCATGTTGTATCCTTCTTCATATCGAGCAACTCCTTTCTGTTGTATCAAATCTCCCGCCGTATAATAGCCGATATGTCAAATTAAGTCTGTAGTCTCAGTCACTGTCCACCCTGAATCCCAGATCACTCTAGACCTTTTGTTCGGGTGTGTAGTTATCCTGCCATTGATCCCATACGCTACTCTGCCCCTCTCCCACTTTGGGCAAACTCCCTTCTTTAAGAAGCTACTCGACCTCCACTTCTTACACCTGGCCTTCTAGAAGTTTAACCACTGCATGACACTTCCCACACGTCCTTCCTCATCCTTTGCTACTATGCTGATGCCTTAGATCAAAATCTATCTCGGTGGCACTTGAACCAACGGACCGCTACTAAATTTTAAACCTTTTCGAAGATCATCTTTCTCGAGCCGTCAGCATTAGAAATACGCATTGAATCCTGAACCACCGCACCCCAGGATCTCTGACAGCAGCTTCTCCAATACTATCTTCCAATATCCTGCCCCAAGGGCGAATTGTAGAAGGTCTTAACACCGGCGAACTTAGTACATTCAACAAAGACAACGGCACCTTATCACAGATGAAAATTCCACCACACTCGCAAATACCAAGCCTCGTTACTCCATCAACCCAAATCTGAACATTCTTAGCCCGATTGCCTTTCCCCCGCCGGGAATAAAATACCAAATCTCTAAATCATGCACTGAGTAAACCTCCCTTCAAGTCATTCACTGCCCCGACACGTAGGCAAGCATCCTACCATCACATCAATACCGTGCGACAACCGTTCATAAGCATCGTGGCAACTTGTGCCTAGCCTCAGAGCTCTCAAAAGTGCAGCTACTGAGCTGAAACGACAAAATATCCTTCCACAAGGCGACAACAATAGCTCAAACAACCACATAGTGAGAAACAGCCCGCACCACATTCGTAGTACCATTACAATTGCTCACTCGCTGATTCATGACAGCTCTTCGCGTCGCATAAGATTAAATGGAATGGAAATGAAGGCATAAGCCTCAAAGGGAATCAAACCGCACGATGAGGAATCAAGAAGGGAAGTGTTCCTAACAGCCCTGTAGCCTCTCGAAGATAAGTACAGACGTCTCCGCACTGATCCGCGAGACTCTACTAGACTTGCTCATGACTCGTGAGACCTAAGGGAACCTAGTGCTCTGATACCATGTTGTCACGACCCAAAATCCACTAAGGGTCGTGATGGCGCCGGACACCACTGTTAGGCAAGCCAACACTATTTAACTAGAGATTTCTCGTTTTAAATATTTCCAAAATTACTTCTTTTATACATTTACACAATAAATAATAAGTTCCACTAAATGAATACTAATATCTTTAATAATTTCAAAATACTGGATAATCCCATAGACATCCCAGAACCCGGTGTCACAAGTGCATGAGCTATCTCTAGGAAACAATATAATACAACAACTGCCCGGAATACAAATAGGACAGAAAGTAAATATGGAAATCTGAAAGAGACTGCTTGCTGCAGGTCGTCTCGAGAAGTGCAGCTCACGTAAGTCTCCGTATCAACCATGCTGCTATGCTCACTAGGCCGCTAGAGATGCATGTGCCCGTGCAACAAAAATGCACAGCAAGTGTAGCATGAGTACGAAAACAACGTGTACTCAATAAGTATCCCACCTAATCTCGAAGAAGTAGAGACGAGAGGTCGACTTTGACACTTACTAGTGGTCCAATAATGGTACATCAATAATATGACAAATCGAGGATTTATATAAACATGATTGTAATTCAATAGAGTGAAGCAAGTAAACAATTCTTTCTTTTATGCGAAATTTCCAAATTTCCATTTTCATCATTTATACATATATTCTCAAGCCAAGAAGAAGCAATATCAACTTCAATAAATTTTAAGGCAAGCAATACAAGCATGCGCAAATCATGTCGAGGTCGTACGGCCCAATCCAACAATATATAAACTGTGCACTGCCAGAGGGTCGAATGACGCGAACCATAGATGCATCTATTTAATCTACCGAGGCGTTCGACCCGTTCCAGAATAGATAAAACATTCAAATAGTCAAGTCAATATTTCATCAAGGAGCAATTATTCAGGAAAAGGCAAGTTTCTCTTTTAAAAGTCAAGAAATAATATCTAGTCTTTTAGAAATTTATTTACACGTTCGATATGTTTAAGCATTTTTAAATTTGTCAACAAGGTTGCATTTATTACAAGTAAGCATGCTTTTGGGTCCTAGACTACCCGGACATAAGCATAATAGTGGCTACGCACGGACTATCGTCACCTCGTGCGTAGTAGCCCCCACAATTAGCAACACATATTCAATTAATTCACCTACGGGGACAATTCCCTCTTGCAAGGTTAGAAAGGAGACTCACCTCGCTCCGAAGTTCCATAACCGGCAATCCACGTCGTTCCGAAAACTCAAATCGATGCAAAATGCTCCAACACTAGCCAATGATTATGTAAACCCATTAATATGAGATCAACTACTCATTATAATCCAACTTATAACAATTCCTATCCCCGATCGAAAAGTTGACAAAATTGCCCTCGGGCCCACGTGCCATGATTCCAAAAATTTTCGAAGATAAACTTTACCCATAACCTCACGAACTCAAATATATAATTTACTCTTAATTTCATGTCCAAAGTCGTGGTCAAAATCCAAATATACCAATTTTCTAAGTTTTCCCTCAAACCCCAAGTTTCTACCAATTTCCATACTTTAATCCGTAATAATACCATGTATTTAACTCACAAGGGGTGGAAGTAACTTACCTCATGTTTGGTGACTAAATCCCCCTCTTCAAAGGCTCCAAAATCGCCCAACTAAGAAGAAAATGAAGGATAATGGGCCAAATCCTGATTTTTAAAGAACTCACTGCCTCCAGCATTTCCGCACCTACGGTCATTTGACCGCTTCTGCGATCCCGCAGGTGCGGCCCCCACTACAGCTTCTGCAGTCACCTTCCGCTTCTGCGGTCAGCTCCCTCGCTTCTGTGCTTGCGCAGATGCGGCCAATGCCCCGCATCTGCGGTCCTTCCCTTGGCAGCCCCCTTCCGTTTCTGCGACTCCCAGGCCGTTTCTGCGGCTCCGCACCTGCGGCCACAACCTCGCAGGTGCGGTTACACCAGATATCAAGTGCCTCAGTTTTTCTTCAAATTCAAAGTTCGATCCATTAACCACCCGGAATTCACCCTGGGCCCCCGGGACCCCGTCCAATCACACCAACCAGTCTCATAACACCTTACGAACTTGCTCGAGGCCTCAAATCACATCAAACAACATCGAAATCATGAATCGCACCCCAATTCGAACTTTATGAACTTTAGAACTTCAAACTTCTACATTCGATGCCGAAACCTATCAAATCACGTCCGATTGACTTCAAATTTTGCACATAAGTCATATTCGACATTACAGACCTACTCCAACTTCGGGAATTGGAATCCGACCCTAATATCAAAAAGTCCAATTCCGGTCAAACTTCTCAAAAACCTTCAAATTTCCAACTTTAGCCGAATGACTCCAAAATGACCTGCGAACCTCTGAATTCACATTCGATCACGCTCCCAACACCAGAATCACCATACAGAGCTATTGCCAGACTCGGAATCCCAAACTCACATCGATAATACTGAAATGCACTTCAACCCAAACTTATGAAATTCTTCCAAAAATGCTAACTTCCACAATAGGTGTCGAAACATTCCCGGGTCTTCCAAAACCTGATCCGGACATACGCCCAAGTCCGAAATCATCATACGAACCTGCTGGAACCTACGAATCTCGATTCCAAGGTCGTTTACTCATAAATCCAATCTTAGTCAATTCTTTCAACTTAAAGCTTCTGAAATGAGAATTTTCTTTCCAATTCAACTCCGAACTTCCCGAAATTCAATCCCAACTACGCGTACAAGTCCTAATACCTGAAGTGAAGTTGTTCATGGCCTTAAACCGCCGAACATCGCGCTAGAGCTCCAAACGACTGGTCGGGTCGTTACAGGTTCAGCACGTCGATTGTTTTCATGTTCAGCTACACTCGAGGTCTTATTCTGACTTTGAAGTTGAGCGATGACGATTTGCTGAGCCTGCAACATCTCAAATATCACTTGGAGGCTAACTCCTCCTTCTCCTGCTCCTGGAGGTCCTTTGTCCCCCGGTCGAGCATCCCTGCGTACTCTCCCTTCGGGGTCTGTGCCTAGGTTGGTGTTTATAGCAATATGAGAACCAACATCAACTGTGTCACGCCCCCAATCCGGGGAGGTGTGGCTGGCACCCGGCGCTGCACTGGCCCGAGCGAACCACTCTGTATCTCATTTATTTATTTTATTACTATCTGGGACAATATGGCCACAACTCGTAATGTATAACTATAAGTGGGCAAACACTGTATCAATAAACTATCGTTCTTAAAATGTGAATACATATGGGCCGTCAAGGCCTCTGACATACTGTACAAAATGAACCACTGTCTACAAAGCCTCTAAGATTATTTGACATCAAATGGGACAAGGTACCGGCCTACCCATAAGTCTGTAGAAAACTCTGACACGATGACTTATAAACTCGGCTGCACTCCGAATGAGGTGGAGTCTTACCGATCTTTTGTTGAATGCTAACCTCGTCTACTATAAGGGCTCGTCAAACTGATTGTCTATACCTGTAGGCATGAATGCAGCGTCCCCAACAAAAGGACGTCAGTACAAATAATGTACTGAGTATGTAAGGCAGAACTCAAACATAACAATAAGTCAACATTAATTAAAGGCATATAAGAATCAACCTAAATCTCTGAAGTGCCACCTTATCTGCATACTTATCATACTTAAATATATAATGCTTCTTTTTGAAAATATTTCTATTATCCATATCGTATGATGCATAACTGCCTAACTAATCAGTGATAACTGCCCGACCGGCCGTCGCACGGTGGTAAATGTATGACTGCCCGACCGGCCGTAGCTCTGTGATAATATGTAACTGTCTAACAGGCCGTAGCTCGGTGGTAAATACATGACTGCCCAACCGCCCGTAGCACAGTGGTAAATGAATATGCATGACTGCCCAACCGGTGGTAAATAAGGATACATAACTGCCCAACCGATGGTAACTACTTGACCGGCAATAGTCTGGTAGTAAATAAAGATGCATGTCTGTCCGACCGGCCGTGATCCATTCGTTCAACCGTATGTGACACAATTAGGAGAGTACAAAGGGTTAAATTAATTAATTTTCAGTGCAGATTCAGATATAAATTTTTTAAAATTTTCATTTATGCATTTAGAAATGTAAAAGTATTAAAAATCTTATTAGTTAAACAATTTATATTCAACTAGTATTTGCAAAAGTCGTATTTAAAAAATATCTTCTTTTAACTCCCCAATAGTAATTATTTTATAGATAATCTATGACAAATATCAGTATCTCTTGTCCAATCAAGTGTAACTCTTGGCAAGCCTTATTGTGAAGATGTGATACTGTCAAATAACTTATATATCTAGTTCTAGATTGTGCTTCGTCGTGCACGATTTGTACACAATAATATGTTGCTCTTGAAAGAAATTACTAATAGACGAAATTTGTTAAATTGTTGGACCATTGAATTATCTTTTTTCCACACAGTTATACACATCTTTTCTTCTTATAAATCGTAAGTCTAATGTTCATCTGAATCAATAGTCAAGGGAGAAAAAAAAAACTATTGGTACGAAGTGTTTTTAGAATATTATAAATATTAACACTTTTATCAAATACCTCAATAGAGACTTAAGAACATGCTTAGACATGCTTAAATATCATTCTACGGGAATGAATAACATAGACATCCTTAACTGTTAAGAGTAGAACCACTTATGGAATAGCATTACGTTTACGTATCGTTACTTGGATCATGCCAAAAAAAGAAGGATTAGCCTTAACATACGTGAGCCGATTCTCTTAATAATCCCTCTAACACCCATCTTTGTGAACACCACATTGAATGCAACTTGTCTAGATTTTTCTGGTTAGTGAAAGAAAAATTTGGATGGACAAAGCACAGGCAGTAGCAATAGATTCCATTTTGGAGTGTTGGTACACCAAGCCTAATTTATAAGTTCCTAAAATCTACTAAGTCACTTTTGCATTCGTTTACACAGTGTTTAACTTCAAAATCTTCAAGTTCTTTTCACAGGTCTTAATAGGACATACCCCCATTCACGCTTTTTTTTTATCTTTTTTAAATTAAAAACACCTTACAAGTGTAGGAAGGCTTTTTGTAGGTGTGACCCATGAGAAAGTTTTATTTTGTGTCTCATACAACTGACACTAGTTGTATGAGGCTCATTTTTGTCTCACAAAATTATGGATCCCAATCTTACACTGCTGGGTCCATAAAATTCTGGGTCCACAAAATTGTGAGACAAAAAGTTGTCTCATACAACTAGTGTAAGTTGTATAAGACACAAAATAAAATTTTCCGTGACCCATTTACAAATATATCAAAGACCTTTCAGATGATGTCCACGTATATTAGTGAAAGTATGAGTCACACTCTTTCTAAGCCACAAGTTGTCACGTGAGGTTTCAAAGATTTTTAAAATCTTCCACTAAAATTCATTAATTGGCTAACTATCCACATAATTAAGAATTATAACATATTACTTGATATGCTACTCACTTTTAACACACTTTATATACCTTACTATCATGGTCATGTGGTACCATATAAATTCATACACTATTATTTCATTAAAACATCCAAGTAAAAATATATATATTTTCTCAACTTTTAATTAACCTAATCTCATATAAAGAGTAAAAAATTGCGTACGCTTAATTCTTAAAATGGTAAAAAGATAACCTTCATTTCTTGTGCGAAAATAATTTCTACCTTTACAATAAAGAAAATCTCATAAACTTTCTCATATTATGTGTATAATTTAAAGCATATTCGAAAGTAGTAATATTAATAACTATATAAAATCACACTTTTCAAACTTTTTATAAAATATTCCACTCAAAATACCATATCAAATATATATAATGGTATCAATATTGTTAAACTTACGGGGTCCTACAATAACATAGTCGCAAATCCTCTATAATCTCATGAATGGTCTTAATCCTTTCAAGATCATATGGATTACTACGACTCATCCTAATATTAAAATACGGGATGTAACAAACTGGTTCCACGTTTGGCACTTCCCCAAGGTTTGTCGGTGGCACACCAACCCCTACATTGTTGTTCTCACCAAGACCTTCATTGTCATGAACGGGTGCGTTTTGTGAGCTAGACATGTTTCAGCCTGAATATCAAAGATTCTTCACAAGAAAAAGTGTAAAAATAACGTGTGTAATAAGAAACAGTAAAGAAAGAATCACTATTGTCTTTCGCCCCACGGTGGGCGCCAAACTGTTTACCCCAAAAAATACTAGTAACGATTAAATTTGATTTGTGGTTTTAAAGATACGTGATTTAATTTAATACCAATTAACAATCAAGAAATATGAAGTAAAAATGAAAGAGAAAGGTGAATCAAATCAATGTTACTCAACAGTCGTGAGCTCGAGCACATGGACCTCAAGGTAGAATTGGCATAATAAGAACAAGTATAGAAGCAAAGTAAGAACGATAGAGCTAAAGGACAGTGCTGATGAAAAGCAGGCGAAAAAAGGTAGAGTATATTCTATTCTCAGTGCTCAGATGACATTACAAATGATTGGGGTTCCCTTTATATAATAGGGGAACCCAAAATAAGGAATATTTCCATTTACAGTAGGAAATATTCTTGTTACAGCTGTCTAACCGCCTAGTAGGGAATCGTACAATCTTATTCCGGGGTTCGCATCATGACCTTAGGGACGTGGCAGGAATCTAGCTCGCTCTGGTACAAATCCATAACGGCACTATTTCGAGGTCGAGCACACTTGGCCTCGGTATTCCTCGAACTCCTGCCTCCGGGCATTACACTCTGTCTTCGAGCTCGAGTCTGGTCCACCGATTTCGAACTTGACCTCTCCCGGACTCGGGCCTAGGGCGGAATCTCGAGCTTTTACATCGGGGCATATGATTTTGACCGTATGCACAAGGAATATGATGAAGGATATGCTGTTTGAGTTGATGGTTCTTGACTCCTAGTCTCAAGAGTCAAGTGAAACACCTAATTCATAGGCATAAAATTAATTAAACAGCATCTCCAGCTTTCGGCTACTTTTTTCCGCATCTCTTACCTACAAATAAATTTCATGGAAAAGGCAACTGAGGGAATCTGATGAGAATATTCTCTAAAGGTGCTACTTTCACAAAATGGAATGGTATATGATAAGGAAGTTACCCCATTTTCTGACACTAAAAGAAAAAAAGCAACCCCCTAATGCAAGAAGATATATATATATCCAAATGAGGCCAAAGCATAAAACTAGCAGGATATGCCGATTCTCCGGGGGTTTATTCCGTCTCTTAAACTGAGAAGAGGATGCTCTATAATGCTTCGGAAGGCTCTGCTGTTATGAACCAGAAACAGATAAATGAGGGGAAAAAAGAGTTGATGAATGATAATCTTGAATAATAAGCGAAATAGTGATAGGGCTACTCTCTATTGGCATGAAGTTATATATTTATGTAGTGACTCCAATTCATAATATAATTTAGCTGACACGCCAAAGGAGAGTTGCCCTGTTGCTGTCTCTTCTTAATCCTAACAGCCACCTCTGCGCTTAATATTATGATGCAAAAGGTATTTTTGTATATATACTTAGTATATAGTGATATTTCACCTTCCTTTTGTGGCAAGAATTGATGTAGAAACTGTTAGTACACTGTATTTAAAACTAGAAAATATTAAATATACAGAATATTTGGTCGCTAACTCGACCGTTAGAAAATGATTCCGCGATCCGCAAAAAAATATTAGAAAAGAAAATATTAAATGATGGAAAAGGAAAATAAATTTGGTCCGAAAAATTATCAATCAATCATATCAACCGAATTCGAGCGGCGACGACGGCGCGAGGTACCACTTCTTCTTTAACTCTTTAAGAGTTAGAAGATGTGCTTCTCTATATAAGCACAAATACTTTTTTTCCTTCTTCCAATGAGGGACAAAGTGCATTAGTAAAGTGAACTAATTCAAAATTTCATTTCCCTACATTTCTTTTCCCACCAGTTTCTATTCACACCTCTTTTGTTATTACTGACAAAACCCAGAAACCAATTGTGTACCAATTCAGCTCAGTCTCTTCTAGAATTATCCGTTTCCATTATCAGGTCAACAATGTTTAAACCTCAAAACCAACGATAGAGAGTGGTCACCTCCTCACATCTGTAAATATTGGTCCTCCAAAACCCAAAATGGAGGTAGAAATCAAGAAGTTGCGTGAGAGAGCTCTAAAGGACAAGCATTCCATCAAGCAAATTCAAGTTCAAGATCAAACATATAAGTTCAAGCTATGTTTAATTAAGTACAAATCAAGGTTCATGGAGTACGAGCTTAAGTCATGTATTCCTGCCACCTGAATTCAAGATCATTGTCCGTGACAACAATATGAACTCAAGATCAAGCTATCAAAATCCTTGACTCGTACTCAATCTTATAATTCAACATCAAGCATTTCACCACTTGAATTAAAGGCCAAACATAATTAAAGTGAATCCTTACCGGTCCATTCTATATATATATATATATATATATATATAGATCCAAACGATTTAATTTATGAGACTGTCATGAAACCTTGAAGCCTTTCTTTTTCTTCTTAGTTGACTACTATACTATGAAAAATGAAGACCATTACATTTGGACTCTAGTCAATTCATAGTTTCATACTGATACTAGGTCATATATATAATGATAGTAACGAAACAGGATGGTCTATTCCTCCTCCTGTTAATAAAAAGACTATCGTTTAGAAGAATAAGTGTAAGGTGTTCTTCTGAGTAGACCAATTAACGGTTCATTTCACTTATCCGTAGGATACTTATACTATAATATCCAAAACAATTAAGATCATATGGAAGAAGAGACCTTTTTCTAAGAATAATATAATAATTGTGTTTACCCTTAAAAGCGGATAACAATTGAATTTATACACGATTTTAAGAATACGTGATATAACTTAGTACAAATTTGAGAGAATAGATTAATATTGAAATTGACGATAACAGGATAATGCAAACCACACAAATTGAATAGCCTGGGCCCTCAAGTTCAGTTACCCTTGAACCAAAAGATGTTTCAACTGACTTATGAACAGAATAACAAGATAATGAAAGCTAGAAAATGACAGTATATTGCTTTGTAAAATGATGTCTACTACAAATTATCATACCCTCTTTATATAGTAGGGGAATCCTACTCTTGATATAGTTCTATATGAGGTAAGAAATCTCATGATTAGCTAATTAATCGGCATTTTTTTGATATGTGCCGGGATTTCACCGTGATCCTCGACCGATTGCGGATATTTCGGCTTTCCGTTATTTGGCTAGGTAAGTTCCCCTCCATCTTGCTCGGCCTCGATCGTGCTCGGTCTCAATCTCGATCTTGATCGGCTCCTGGGTCATGAGCTCGACGATCTAATTTTGCACCATGGTTCGATATAACACGAGGTCAAACCTTAACCTATCATATTCCATTCTCGGTTAGTCACGCAAGGGTCGATCCCGGTTTTGACTGTATACAGATAGTCCCCTCGTTTCTCGGAGAAAAGATGATAACAAACGATATGAGCTTTCGAATCCCGCCTCGATGGGCCATGACGTAAGCGACGCACGTCACTGATACACCGACT
Organism: Nicotiana attenuata; assembly: GCF_001879085.1. NCBI lineage: Eukaryota > Viridiplantae > Streptophyta > Magnoliopsida > Solanales > Solanaceae > Nicotiana > Nicotiana attenuata. Next base: position 32,571 of record NW_017675259.1, on the reverse strand, counting down.
ATGATGTAAGCAACAAATGGATATCAAAACGTCCCGTCGGTCTAGTTACCAAGGTATTAAATGCCTGTCAGTTGCTGGTCGACCACTATGGGTTCTGAACCGTCACCAGCAAGCTATAAGTACTCTAACCTTCCTCTATTCAAACTTTACGTTTAAAGCTCCTCCCATTCTTGTTTCTTTTCAAAAATCCCTTTGCTTTGCAACTCTTGCACCCAAATTTCTTGAACTTTTAGCAAACCGCATACAATCCTAATTCCCTTTTCTTCTGTTCTACAATGGCAAAAACTTCTAAGACTGTATGCCTCCTCTTCTAGCGACGGAGCCACGGTGGAACATCACCTTGAGGAATTCGTTCCAGCAAGGTTCCCTAGCGATGCTGATTTTAAGATTGAAAAGACCTCCTCAGTAACGGGTCGATGTGAACCGGTATCGAGGTACATATGCACAATTACCGATGACTCACAAAAGTTAAAGAGGATTGCAATTGGGTCGATAAGCATGTGGTGGTACCTTCGCCCGAGGAATCGAACACTACCCACGTGGAGGGTATTCTAAGTGTTTACACTTACCCTTTCACGTTGGGTCCATTAGGCCCTATCATCGTTGCCTTCTGCAAGAGGTACGGCGTGACCCTTGGCCAGATCCACCCTTCCTTCTGGAGAATAGTGATTCTCCTTAGATTCTTCATAAGCGGAATTGAGGGATGTCCCTTTACCCTCGATCACCTTATGCACCTTTACAGTCCCCGAGTATATCGAGGAGGGTTGATCAAGCTTGCTCGCCAGGCCAGCAAGGCCCCGTTCTCGAGTATAGACAAGGCTCGGGATCGAGGTTGGATGGACCGATTTATTTGAATAAAGACTTCGGACCTAATCCCTGCCGAAGACATGCCATTTCTTGAGAAATGGAACACGAATCATAAGTAGTACTTCGCCTTGAATGTTCAATCTTGCTGTTTTACCTCTTATCTTCTTCCTTATCGATGTTTTTTGTGTTGCAGTTGTGGCCAAGTGCCGGACATAGTTCCTGAACTCAAGGAATGGGTCGAGGGCCTGGTGCCAAGAGACCATATTCTAGTGTGCTTGGATGGAGTTATCGAAGGGTCAATGGGAGGCCCATAATCATGGTAAGTTTTCTCTTCTGATTCAATACTGTTTGATTTTCCCCTTGCACTGTGGAACTCTTTTCTGTTCTGTTTCTTTTGTAGGTCTCCGGAGACGTTGCTATGAGGCCTCCATTCGGTGATGAGGATGTGCCTTTCGAGCCCCTTGCTCCGAAGTAGGGTGATGAAAAGAAGAGGAAATGTGCCCCGAGTTCCCCGAACTAGGAAAAGAAGAAACCAAAGAAGAGGTCGCGCAAGCCCAGGGAAAGCACTGGCGCTCTATCCTCGGACTCGATTAAGGGATGACTCCGAAGAAGAAGAAGAAGAGAAATCCCAGTTGGTGGCTCTTGTACAGGCAGGTGTGGTGGTACAAGGGGCCTCTAAACCGGCGGATGCCGAAATCGGACCATCCCGACACGAAGAGGTCGATGATTGAGTCTTAGCCGAAGCTCCCGAATCGGAAGGGGTTGAGGCCACCCCGCCCCAAGCTAGGTTGTTCGAGAGAGAGACCGGGGGCGATACTTCTCTAGCAGAGGAAACTATCCCGAGAGACGATCTTGGGGCGATCGACATTACCGGGTCCCCTCAGATTTCAGACGCCATGATTCGTAAGGCCGGTATGTTAGAAAGTCGTTCTTATGAGGGGCCTCAGGGGGAGATTGATATCCACCACTTCTTGGATGGATTCGAGCCCATTGCCTTCAAGGATGTCAATTCGCTCAGAGACTTGCCGGTGCCAAAGAAAGTACCATCGCCGTGAGCCAGTGGGTCTTCCTCGAGCCCGAAATTGGTGAATCAGTTCCTGGCCCCGAGCGTTGATCCTGACCGAAGACAGTCAATATCTTTCTCTATCCCAGAGGATGCCCGGGTTTTCTCTGCTCTCGTAGGGGTCGCTATTACCTTCAGTGCTTGGTGACCAAAAAAGATCAGGCAGTGATGGACAAGGTGGAAACCCCCTGCCTATTCAATGAAGCCCAACACGCATTAAACCGGGTAACTTTGTGTGTCTTTCTTCTCATATATTCTAAATTTTAAAGTTGTAAATAACCATAACACCTTCCGTTATGCTTGAAGGCTTCGGTGCTACATCATGAGACTTTCCTCTGATACCGGGAGGAATTAACTCACCACGAGGCCGAGGTTCGAGACCTCACTTAGAAAAGTGACACCTACAAGCTTCTCACTGAGAAGCTTCAGGCTGATTTAGTAACGCCTTGGGATGAGCATGCCGAGATGGCCAAGCAGGTATTTTGAGTGCTTCACGATAGTTAAGATGAATTGGAGATAGTGACTAACAATCCGATCCTGTATGTCCGGTAAAGGCTTGAACAGATCGGGGAACTTCAGGCACAGGTAGATACAATTCATGTTGATGCTGGGAGTTCAAGAAAAATATGGACATCTTAGCCTCGAAAAGGGAAGTTACCCAAGCACAACTGGAGTCGGCCGAGACCCAGCTCCGAGCTGCAAAAGAGAAAGCCTCGGTGCAGGTCAAGAAATCGAGGAGCTACTATCCCAATTGGACTTGGCTATTTCTGATAAGGCAAACTTGTCCAATGAACTCGAGATGGCCAAATATGAGGTGATCGGGGCCAATACCAAAGCCGATGGTAAAGTGGCCCAATTCAAGGTCCACGTCGAGGCCATCTAGGCGCAGGCCAAAAGCATGGTGGATCATTCAAGGTGGCAAGATAAAAGGGAAGCCCTCGAGGGAATCCATGCTCAGGGCTTCGATATACTGGCTGAACACGAGAACGCCAAAGCAGAAGAAGTCGGGGCCCGGAAGCTGGCCTTTCCCAAGGAAGATTCTGAGAGTTTAAGCGAGTTTGAAGGCGGGGAAGATCCCGAGGGCGGAGATGCTGCCTCCGATGAAGACCAGGATTAGGCCTTTATATTTTTTGCTTTCTTTTGCATCTTTTCGATGCCGTTTCGGCCATTGTAAATTTTTGAATTAAGTCATTCTGGCCTATGCAAAACATAGAACTACTCGAGGATGTTAGGAGTGTGTTATCACTCATAGCTCAAATCCCATAGGATAACATCAATCAAACAATCGACGCTACTCTCTCTCTATAAATATATGGAGTTTGATGCAATATTTTCCCTATTGAAACTTTCACTGTGATGATAGTATTGCCCAAGTCATTGTTCTGGAAGTACAAGAGACAATGGTGGCAGAAGGCGACAATAGAAGTGATGACGAAGAATCTCAACCTACTGTTACCTAGCTGAGATAGAAGATTTAACTATTAAGACTTCAAGGGAAAATACCCTTTTGCTGAAAGGCTCGCGTGGTAGCCAAAGGCTACAACCAACAATAGGGTATAGACTATGATGAGACTCTCAGTCCAGTTATCAAGATGGCATCAAGGGCGATTAGGTGTTGCTTGATAAGGGAAAGAGAAGACGTCCCTCAAAGCCCTATTAACGCAAAACAAGTCGATTGAAATCTTCTTCAATTCGAGTGTTACATCACCATTAAGTGACCGGAATCTAAGAAACAAGCTAGAACGGTAGATTTCTTTATCAAACTTGAAATATAATTAAATTTCCAAGCAGTTTTAACATATGTAGTATGTACCTTAAAGTTCAAAATCTTTGTAAATACAACTAGTTATGGATTTATTAATGATGTATAGTTTTTAAAAAAATTATAATAAAATATAAATATCTTTTTAGATGTTAGATGTAAATAATTCTTTATCTTTTATACCATTAAAATTTTGGAAAAAATATTTTTGGGTATTTTTGTCAATAACAGCCAAGAAAGATCTAAATGCAAAATTTTTTATAGGTGTATAACAACTAATCGTTATAACATGCAAAATAAGGTTCAACCAAACAAGGTTGTTACAAAGATGTTTGACTATGTAAGAATTACAAAATTTCAACAAATATCAATAGCCTGTTTGGCCAAACTTCTAAAATCAGCTTATTTTAAAAAGTATTTTTTTTAAAAGTGCTTTTCAAAAAGTACTAATTTGGTGATGAGAAGCCGTTTGTGTTTGGCAAATCAACTTGAAATGCACTTTTGAGCGGCAATTAGTGTTTGACCAAAGTTTTAAAAATTATATTTAAGTGTATTTTTTCTTCAAAAGTACTTTTCATAAAGTAGTTTGGGGTGAAGCTAATTTTTTCAGCTTCTCAAAACAGTTTATGCTTCTACTCAAAAAAATTCTTCTTCTCCTAAAAGCTTGACCAAATACCTCTAATTTTAAAAATAAGAAAAAGTACTTTTTTTTTAACAAAAATACTTTTAACCTTGAAAAAGCTTAGCCAACAAGCTAGTTTGGAAGAAAATCTTCATTATTTCAAGTGTTATATCACCACTAAGTAACAAAAATCAACTTTGTCAAACTTGAAAGAATTAAGTTATCAAGTACTTTTAAAATATGTACCTTAAATCATTGTAATAAAGTACAGCTTTTTAAAATCTTAATTAATAAAATATGAATATCTTTTGACATTTTAAATATTAAATGATTCTATCTCATATAACATTAAAAAATTGGAAAAGATAATTTTTGAGTAATTTTTACTATAATGGCCAAGTAAGATCTAAATCTTAAATATTATTATAAGTGTGTAATATTCAATCGCTATATTGGCCAAAAAAAGAAAAATTAAGACAAACAAGATTGTTATAAAGAGGTTTGGGAATATGCAAAATCACTAAAATTTCAACAAATACTAAAAGTCTTGAACCAATAATTGCATAAGTGCCATGAATTCAGTGGTGAAAACATAAATATTGAACCCATCAAATTTATGTGTGGAGCTATCGTTGCCCGTTTTCCATATCTTCCTTAAATGACATAGTACGCAATAAATAAAATATGACAATGTCCTAAGTGTGACATGAAGAAGATTTTGCGTGAGAGAGACTTGCTGATAGAAAAAATTAAATAGGATGTTCAAAAATTGATCTTCAATTTATGTTCACATTCTTATAGAACATCCAGAATTGGACAGTTTAATGATGTGCTGCTACAATTTCTCAACTTCAAATGTCTTAAGTGGTAAAGCCTGTCTTCGCCACACAAATTTGTTGCAATATATATAATGTATAATCAAAGGTGAACGATTTGAAACTAAAGTATATATAGTGATTAACTCATCGTTATTTCGGGTTAGCGAGATGTACACAAGCACAAATGAGATCACATAAGCAAGACTTGGCAAAAGCCACATGAAAAGCAAAAATGAACCAAACAGAAAATATATATATATATATATATTAACAAATAAAGTATTTGTTAAAAGCAGGAAAAAAAGTCAAATTACTAAAATATCCTTTTATTATTATTTACTTAAATACTTTATTTAGTTTAAATAATTAAAAAAAACACACACACTCAAACGCTACCTAACATGTTTTTAAGAGACTCTTCTGCCGAAGATTTGCGATCGTTTTGACTTCAATGAGAGAAGTATTTTTTTTACTTCACAGAGAGGAGTATTCGCTTTGACGCATATTCTGTTAATGATAAGGATTATGATAGTGTTAACTCAAGAGTATGATGAAACGGCGTGGAACAGCATGAGAAGCCAACAATTAGAACTCATCCATCTTTAATATTTACACACAACTATATCATGGCATCATCCTTCTTTGGCGGAGAGGACATCATGAAGTTCTTTGCTCTTGCCGTTGGATCACTCGCCAACTATAGCATGATTTGGATTTTCCTGAGATAAGACAATCAACTTAAATTCCACAAGTGGTAGCACTACTTCACTAACGGCGAAAGAAATATATGCAAGTCGTTCAAATTAATCTTTAAACCGTTCAAATGCTTAAAGACAAATTGACCTTCTCCAAATTTGAACCAAACGATGTGACTTATCAACCTTATTTTCTCAAGATTTATTTTGATAAATGATACAACAAATTCTAAATCTAGCAGCTCCTTAATGTCAACATGGCAACATTTAGCAACCTAAAACGGTAATATGAAGATGACAACAAAAACTATGTTCTACTTTCTTATGCCATTCATTTGAATTATTTATATATCCTTTGTGACTTATGAAATCCAATATTAATAGATGTTACGATAAATAATGATCATGATCTAATAATTTATTGGAATTTTTACCTCCTGTAGCAAAGGTTGATATCTTATTTATTTTAAATAAATACCCTTTTAAAAAATTATATTCCATAGCTACTAATAGCGCCAAACTATGCCTTATAAAAAGACACACGGACGTTGCAAATATAATCTGAGTAATTCTGCCCAGAGTCGAACCACAGGGAATTAACCTATCAATTACTCTTGTCGGACTTACTAAATTCACAGAATCAATTTTCCCAAACTTTGTGATTAACAGTTGATGATATTTCTAACAACTAAAACTAAAAATAAATAAACAACTGAAAATTAACTATGCTTGATGTGTAAACAATTGGAATAAGGTCTAAGGTAATGGTTTCCCCCGTTGTTGATTTCCTTGGTTGTATATGTCTTATAACTGTGACTTAGTTATCTCTATCAATCATGAACTCTCCATCTACCATAAATCTTTCTCAAGCAATTATGATAATTTACTAGACGCACTCTCTCAAGCTACGCTAGCTAGATTCTCATTACAGTTCACTTAGACTGCACCCGAGGTATCGTTATCTCTAAACCAACCTCTAAACCCTCGGTTATGACTCTCGTCTATACTCCGGGAGTGATGTTGTTCAAACAGCTACCTAAATATGCACTCTCTCTCAAGCAGATACATACTAAATAGGGACGGATAATTGAGGGACCTTTCAATTAACCACAATCAAAACGTAGATGAACAAATAGAGATTAAAACCAATTCAAAACTATATTAATATAACAACCAAGTCATCCCCAACGGGTTTCACCAAAACCTTAGATTAAAGGATTTAGCTACTCATAACAACGTACGATAAAACTACTAAATTATTCATAGTGGAAGAATTGCAAGAAAAATAGAAGAGATAAAGAACTATGATGTTTTGGGTGATCTCTCACACTTGTTCTTCTTCCAAAAGTAATCGCAAAATAAGCCTCCTTTATCTTGGGCGAGTTTCTACATCTTATAAGGGTTTTACAAAAGTTTTCCCCGAATTGACACTTTGGCCCTTAAATTTCTGGATCGTGAACAGTTCACCGCAGCCGCGGCGTGGACCGCGGTCGACCGCGGTGAACACTGCCTGGGCCTATTTTTGTGTTTTGTCTCCGCGTTCTGCTCCGCTGTCCACCGCGGTCGCGGTGGACTTTTGTCCAGTCATTTTCTTTTGCTTTTTTGTGTTCGGGTACTTCTTGAGTGGGTGTTTTTTTCACATTATTGCCTCCAAACACTTCATGTTGCTTCCTCACATATAATATTCCCTGCGACACCAAATAGCACCACTTAAATCATTTTATTGATAATTTACCTTATAAAACAACAACAAAGCATGAGCAATTAGGGTGTAAATATCAACTATATAGCCTACTATCAATACCCCACACTTAAATTATTTCTAGTCCTCGAGCAATTCATCACACTCCATCAAAATTCATTCCCTAAGCTTTTCCCTCAACGACTCACACCATGAACGTTTTACAAAAGTTCACCTAGTAGTGTGCAACCTTTACCTCAAGAATCAAATCTTTCGTACCCCGTGACATTTGCACTTACTTAAACCACTCTACACAAGAGTCAAGACGTACCTTTCCTTTGTGAATCACATGCCCTCACATCACACAAGAGAGTAGTTCCATATATAATGATAGTGATAACAATTAGGAACTAAAATAGACAGAATTCGCTCACTCTCAAAAAGAACATTCACATGCCACAAAGATGCACCATAGGCTTGCCTATAGTGTAGTACTCGACTAATCGAGCCCCACTCAGTCTAAGATCAATAGGACTTTATTTGGTTGTAATGTAGGCTAAGGGACGGGTAGGATACATTTAGATATAAGAGTGACTACACCTCCCTAAGCACTTTAATACATACAATTTAACATTCAAACCCCATACTTATGTCAAACCAAAATTCCACCTTCACATCAATGTAAATTACCCCATTCTTCTTTAAGCACACTTACGTCAAGAGCCACCACTTATCAAGGAAATATTAATTTTTTTTTCAATTTAAGTGGCTCTTCTTTTTTTAAAACATTGCACCTTTCTCCTTATTCAATTAGTTCCACTCAAAAGCCAAACCAACCACCCCACACTTTAACTTTTACAAAGTTCATAACAATTCAAGTGCTCATGAGAGGTGAAAAGGTTCAAATAGATGGTTAATTCAAACAAATGGGTAAGGCTTGTAATGTGGTTGCCAAAGAAAAGGCTTATAGGCTCAAAGAGGTTAACTACGATACATAGCAATTAGGTGGGTAAAATATACATATTTGGCTCAACAAAGAAATGCCTATATCACTTCTAAAACTGAATGAAGCTACTATTTCGCTTTGCAAACACACAGGGCAAGTTCTAGGCATCAAATGTATAGCATGAAATACAGTAACACTCACACACACATGGCACATGACTCACTCTGGATTAGTTTATCAAGACATTCTCTTTGAGTATTCAAGTTAGGTACAAACATACCATTTTCAAGGCACTTAAATAAGATTCAACCCTTGAAGCTAAGCGCTACACTCTAGCGTCTATCGTGTTCAGGTGTAAAAGCGCTAAGGTTTTTTTTTTCCTTCAATTTTAAGCTCGTCGCCCATTAATCCTATCCTACAACAAAAAACAAAAATCTACCTATACCCGGTTCAAGCTAAACCCTTGGAAAGAACCGTGGCCCAAAGAAAAACCAAGGGGGAGTTACTACACTACCTAAAAATTAAAAAATTAAAAAAAATCTTTTTTTTGGGTATTTTTTCTAGACTAACTTCCCTAAAGAAAATTATCTAAAGGATCCGTCATTAGGAAGAGTCTCTATATTCCATTTTTTTTCTCGACTTAGTCCCTCAAGAACCCCGCCGAAGAGATCCATCGTCGGGACAAGTCACTTACTATTTTAACTTTCCTAAAGAACTGTTACTCTATCTCTAAATCAATTAACGCAAAATAAAACCAATAACAACAAACAACTAATTTTTTTTTATGACGACCCAAAGGGTCATCACCTGTTTCCTCTTTCATTCCGTGCTTCCGAGGCCTTGAAAACCTCATTTTTTTACTTTCCTCGATTTGCGTGCGCAGTCCGGGCGCGTAGCCGGAAAGATTATATGTTAAATTCTGTGAAAAATTTCAAAATGTGGCTTTAAAATGATTAAAGTTGACTTTGGTCAACATTTTTGGTAAACGGACCCGGACCCGTGATTTGACGGTCCCGGAGGGTCCGTAGAAAAATATGGGACTCGGGCATATGCCCGGAGTCGAATTCCGAGGTCTAGAGCCCGAGAAAAGAATTTTTCTGTGAAATTATTTTTCTGAAATTATTAAGGAAAATGGAAATGACAATTGATTAAAAGACTGTGGTATCGGGCTCGTATTTTGGTTCCGACGCCCGGTACAAGTCTTATATATGGTTTAAGCGCTTTCTATGAAATTTGGTCGAAATCGGACGTCATTTGACGTGTTTCGGACTATAGGTTCCAAATTTGAAAGTTTATGAAACTTAGAAGAAAACCATGTGATTTGAGGCTTGATTCTATGTATATGATGTTATTTTGGCGATTTTATCGCACGGTTAAGTTTGTAGGATGTTGTTGAGTTAGTGTGTGTGTTTGGTTAGGAGCCTCGAGGGCTCGGGAGTGTTTTCGGAGGTGTTCGGGGTGGTTTTGGACTTAGGAGATGTAGAAGATTTTCTGCAATTTTTGCCCAGATATTTGCTTCTTCGCGTTCGCGGCACTCAGCTCGCGTTCGCGTACCAGTGGGCTTTCCCTTCTTCGCGTTCACGGACAAGTCCCCGCGTTCGCGTAGCCTTGGTTCCCCCTTCACCGCGTTCGCGAGCCCTCTCTCGCATTCGCGTATAAGCAAATCCCGGACCCCCAGTTCATCTTTCTACGCGTTCGCGACTAGTACCTCGCGTTCGCGATGCCTTGACTCCTTTACCCTTCGCGAACGCGGCCCCCTTCCCGCGAACGCGAAGGGCATTTTTGCCCAGTCATTTTAATACTTCAAAAACAGAATAGTTAAGGGATTTTTCACCCAAAACACACGAACTCATCTTCTCCACAGCCCATAGGCGATCTTTAGAGCTCTTCTTCACCTAAGCTTCTTGGGTAAGTATAATCTAACTCGTTTTCTTCATTTTCTATTATCATTTATCAAATTCCTAGACCTAAATCATGTGGTTCATGGTAAGAATTGGGGGAAAAGGTAGAATTAGGGCTTTTCAATTTTCTTTGATTTAGACATCGTTTTGGGGTCGAATTTGAAAACAAATTGTATATTCGGGCTCACGGGGGAATGTGTAACATGGAATTGGTTCGAACCTCATGTTTTGACCAAGCGGGCCCGGGGTCGATTTTGGAATTTTTGGAAGAAAGGTTGGGAATTCATATTTAGGCACTAGGTTTAGTTTGTTTAGCTATTTATTAATATTTTAAGGTCATTATTTCATAGATTTGACCGAGTTGGAGCTGAATTCGAGGGGTAAAGCTACACTAGAGGCTTGAGTTGATTTTGGAGCATTTGAGATAAGTGTTTGGTCTAACTTTGGCTTGAGGGAATAGGAGTAGGGTCTTATTTGCTATTTGCTATGTGTCGAGTACGGTGTATAGGCATGGTGACGAGTATCTATACACTGGTGTCTAGCATGACCGTGTGTCCTTATATTGAGATTATCCTGAATTGTTGTGATTCTTCCATGGTTATTTGATGATTTCTATATTCTGTAAAGAGCATGAGACAGAGATTACGATTACTAAACTCCGTGGAGCAATGGCTCGAGTTGTGTTACGGATTGAGGAGGTATATGATATGAAATGACTCTTTGGAGCGGTGGCTCGGATGCTAAGTGAATTATAAGTGAGAAGTATAGAAAAGAGAAAGAGTTGATGGTTACTCCCTTGCCGGGACGTGTTATTGGTTTTGTTGATTTTCTCCCTTGCCGGGATTTTCTATTACTGTTTGTCTATCCCCTCGCCCCCATTGGTTGTGATTGTTGATTGGGCGAGGTTGTGTTATTTATACATGGATCGGGTTGCACGCCGCAACAACACTATATAATTGTGGATCGGGTTGCACGCCGCAACAACACTATATAATTGTGGATCGGGTTGGACGCCGCAACAACACTATATAATTATGGATCGGGTTGCTCGCCGCAACAACACTGTATAATTGTGGATCGGGTTGTACGCCGCAACAACACTGTCTATTTATGGATCGGGTTGCACGCCACAACAGTGATAGCTGAGGATCAGGTTGCACGCCGCAACAGTATTGTATGTGATCGGATCGGCTAGTTTAATTGTGTTTACTCTGGATTTAAGTTTCTGTTGGCTGTTCTATCCTTTAAGTTTAGACTTCCTATTTTAACTGTTGCCTCCCCACCGCATGTTTCCCCCTTCTTTTATAACTGTTTGTTTCCTGTTTATTTTTCGCAATATATTTCATAACTGCACAGGTTTATCTGGTAGTCTGGTCTAGCCTCGCTACTCACGGACAAACTTGGTAGAGTCTGAGGGATCGGTACGGAGACGTCTGTATTTATCCTCCAGAGGCTACGGAGTTAGGAAAAATCTCACTTTTGTTCTTTCTTGTCGTGCGATTCTGTATCTCAATACTGATTGTCCTTCTACTCTGTTCTTTTACAGATGGCGAGAACACGTGCTTCCTCTTCTACCGCGCAGCAGCCCGAGCCCCCAGCAGCAGTTCCTACAAGGGGTAAAGGCCGAGACCGTGCCAGAGGCCGAGGCAGGGGCATAGCTCAGCCCCGGACAGCAGTCCTAGAGGTGGAGCCTCATATTGATTATGATGAGGAGGTTTTAGCCCCAGCAGCTCCGGTGGGCCCAGCTCAGGTCCCAGGAGGGTTCGTGGTCACCCCAGATCTTCAGGACGCTTTAGTCAGACTAGCAGGCTTTGTGGATAGCGTCACTAGAGCGGGGTTGCTTCCAGTAGCACCAGCCACTTCTCAGGCTGGAGGAGGAGTTCAGACTCCTGCTACACGTACTCCGGAGCAGGTAGCTCCCCAGGCTCATATTCCAGTGGTTCAGCCAGCTGTGGCAGTTCAGCCAGGTATTGAGACCCAGGCCGGCGATGGAGGGGCTATGTCCTCAGATGCTTTGTGGAGGCTTGATAGGTTCTCCAAGCTTTTCACCGCCACCTTCAGCGGTACTTCTTCAGAGGATCCACAGGATTTCTTATTTAGCTGTCATGAGATCCTTCGGACTGTGGGTATTGTGGAGACCAATGGGGTCGACTTCGCCACCTTTCGACTAGCAGGATCCGCCAAGACTTGGTGGATGGACTATTGTTTATCCAGACCAGTAGGGTCGCCATCATTGACTTGGGATCATTTTACAGAGTTATTTTTGGAGAGGTTTCTCCCAGTTACTCAGCGAGATGCACTTCGCAGGCAGTTCGAGCACCTCCAGCAGGGCTCTGTGACAGTCACGCAGTATGAGACTCGGTTCATTGATCTGGCATGCCATGCTATTGTTATACTCCCCACAGAGCGAGAGAGGTGCGGAGGTTTATTGATGGGTTGATCCAGCCGATCCGTCTCCAGATGGATATGGGAGCCGGTAGTGAGATTTCTTTTCAGGAGACGGCTAATGCGGCCCGTAGAGTTGAGATGGCTCTTGCACGGGGAGGTGGTCACGGGTCAGATAAGAGGCCGCGTCATGCAGGTAGATTCAGTGGTACCTCGTCTAGAGGTGGAGATTCTTATGGTAGAGGCCATCCTTCGAGGCCCTTTCAGTCAGCCCTACAGGTCTCTCATGGTACTTCAAGAGGTCGTGGTTCTCAGCCGTATTATTCTGACCTGCAATTTCACAGTTCCCCATCAGCAACCATCAGTGCCCCACCACTTCAGAGTTTTCGGGGTGGGCATTCAGGCCGACAGGGTCAGTCACAGCCTTCTCAGCTGCAGCATTTAGGCGGGTGCTATGAGTGTGGTGAGTATGGTCACATCAAGAGGGCTTGCCCGAGATTGAGGGGTGCTCACTCACAGCAGCAGGGTCCTCGCCCTATGATTCAGGCATCAGGTGATCCACAGACCGCCCAACCAGCTAGAGGCGGGGGTAGAGGCCATAGAGGTAGAGGTAGAGATCATAGAGGTGGAGCTCGGACCGCCAGAGGTAGAGGCCAGCCAGCAGCCGATCGTCCCAAAGATATGGTTCAGGGAGGTGGGGCCCAGCCCCGGTGTTATGCTCTTCCAGCCAGGCCAGAGGCTGAGTCTTCAGATGCAGTCATTACAGGTACTATTCTGGTCTGTGATAGGGATGCTTCAGTGCTATTTGACCCTGGGTCTACGTATTCATATGTGTTGTCCTATTTTGCACCCTACCTGGCTATGCCTAGTGATGCTTTGGGTATTCCTGTTTATGTATCTACACCGGTGGGTGATTCTATAGTGGTCGACCGAGTTCATCGTTGCTGTGTGGTAGTGTTTGAGGGTCTTGAGACCCGTGTTGATTTATTGCTCTTAGACATAGTGGATTTCGATGTTATATTAGGGATGGATTGGTTGTCCCCGTATCATGCTATCTTGGATTGTCACGCCAAGACCATGACCTTGGCTTTACCAGATTTGCTCCGTTTGGAGTGGCGAGGGACCCCAGGTCATGCCACTCGCAGTGTTATCTCATATGTGAAAGCTCGACGCATGGTCGAGAAGGGGTGTTTAGCTTATCTGGCGTATGTTCGCGATTCCAGCGCAGAGGTCCCTTCTATTGATTTTTTTCCTATTGTTCGGGAGTTCCCCAAGGTTTTCCCTTCAGACCTGCCGGGTATGCCGCCCGATAGGGACATTGATTTTTGTATTGACCTGGATCCGGGCACACAGCCCATCTCTATCCCGCCGTATCGCATGGCCCCGCCAGAGTTGAAGGAGTTAAAGGATCAGTTGCAGGACTTGTTGGAGAAGGGTTTCATTAGGCCCAGTGTTTCTCCTTAGGGTGCGCCGGTGTTATTTGTGAAGAAAAAGGATGGTTCGATGAGGATGTGCATTGATTACCGGCAATTGAACAAAGTGACGATTAAGAACAAGTATCCACTGCCGAGGATTAATGATTTGTTCGACCAGCTTCAGGGTGCAAGGGTATTTTCAAAGATAGACTTGAGATCTGGCTACCACCAGCTGAGGATTAGGGCATCCGATGTCCCTAAGACCGCATTCCGCACTCGGTACGGGCATTATGAGTTCCTGGTCATGTTGTTTGGGTTGACCAATGCCCCAGCAGCATTCATGGAGTTGATGAACCGAGTGTTCAGGCCATATTTGGACATGTTCGTGATAGTCTTCATTGATGATATTTTGGTGTACTCCCGCAGCCAGGAGGAGCACGAGCAGCACCTTAGGGTGGTTCTTCAGACTCTGAGGGATAGTCAGTTATATGCCAAGTTCTCCAAGTGTGAGTTCTGGTTGAGTTCGGTTGCATTTCTGGGTCACGTTATGTCAGCAGAGGGTATTCAGGTGACCGAAGAGATTGAGGCGGTCAAGACNNNNAGCCTCATGCTTTCAAAGGCTTGATATCTAAATTCTTCCAGCTCATGCAACTCTGTCAGTCGATTTTGTCCAGCTGCATCAGGATCCATGTTCAATTGCTTCAATGCCCACCAAGCTCGATGTTCTAGCTCCACAGGCAGATGACAGGCCTTCCCAAATACCAACTTGTATGGTGACATACCTATTGGTGTTTTAAATGCAGTTCTATAGGCCCTGAGTGCGTCATCAAGCTTCTTTGCCCAATCAGTTCGTGTGGCATTCACAGTCTTGGTTAGTACACTCTTTATCTCCCTGTTGGACACTTCAACTTGCCCACTGGTTTGCGGATGGTAAGGGGTAGCCACCTTGTGGCGGACATCATATTTTGCAAGTAGTTTCTCGAAGGCTCTATTACAGAAGTGAGTGCCTCTGTCACTGATGATCGCTCTTGGTGTCCCAAACCGGGTGAATATGTTCTTTTTCAGAAATCCTACCACCACTCTTGCATCATTAGTGGGTAACGCTGCAACCTCTACCCATTTAGACACGTAGTTCACAGCAACAAGGATGTACTTATTGCCAAATGAGCTGACGAAGGGACCCATAAAGTCAATCCCCCAAACATCAAACACCTCCACCTCTTGAATCAGGTTCATAGGCATCTCATGGCGACAGGAAATATTCCCGGTCCGCTGACATTCATTGTTTCCCTTTACCCAGAGGTGCGCATCTCTAAACACAGTTGGCCAAAAGAATCCGGCCTCTAGCACTTTCGCATCTGTCCTGACCCCTCCAAAATGTCCTCCATATGCTGATGCGTGACAAGCCTGCAAAACAGAAGATTGTTCTATCTCGGGGACACACCTCCGGATAATATTATCAACACATATTCTAAACAAATAAGGCTCGTCCCAATAATACATGAGGCAATCACGATAAAACTTTTTTTTTTGGACAGATGAAAGGTCGTAGGGAACTATACCGCAGGCCAGGTAGTTTGCAAAGTCTGCATACCATGGCGCTTCCTCAAGACTAGCTGTGAGCAGTTGCTCGTCTGGAAAGGTTTCCAGAATCTATTCGATCTCGACTGATTTTTCAGATCCTTCAAGTCGTGATAGATGATCAGCGACTTGATTTTCTGTGCCCTTACGATCACGAATTTCGAGGTCAAATTCTTGCAACAGCAGCACCCAACGAATCAGGCGCGGCTTAGACTCCTTCTTCTCAATTAGGTACCTGAGAGCTGCATGGTCAGTGTATACAATTACCTTGGAACCAATCAGATATGATCGGAACTTGTCAAAAGCAAACACCACCGCTAACATCTCCTTCTCCGTCACAGTGTAGTTGAGCTGTGCACCGCTTAGCGTTCTGCTTGCGTAGTAAATCGGGTGCATCAGCTTATCCTTTCGCTGCCCCAAGACTGCTCCTATGGCATAGTCGCTTGCGTCACACATGAGCTCAAATGGTTGCTCCCAGTTAGGTGCAACAATGATGGGTGCAGTTACCAACCTCTTTTTCAGTTCTTCAAATGCCATCCTGCAATCATTAGAAAACACAAAGGGCTGATCCTTTTCAAGGAGTTTGCATAATGGGTTAGCAATTTTGGAAAAATCTTTTATGAAACGCCGGTAGAACCCGGCGTGTCCCAGAAAACATCTCACCGCCTTGACTGAAGTGGGTGGTGGTAGCTTCTCAATCACGTCAACCTTAGCATGGTCGACCTCAATTCCTTTACTGGACACTCGATGCCCCAGGACTCTCCCTTCATGTACCATAAAATGGCACTTCTCCCAATTTAGTACTAAATTTGTCCCCACACATCGTTTAAGCACCCTTCTTAAATTGTGAAGATAGTCTTCAAATGAATCTCCCACCACAGAGAAATCATCCATAAAGACCTCCATAATATCCTCCACCATATCTGTTAAGATGGCTAACATGCACTGTTGAAAAGTCGCTGGTGCATTGCAAAGCCCAAAAGGCATTCTCCGAAAGGCAAAGATGCCATACGGACAGGTGAAGGATGTTATCTCTCTATCTTCGGGGGCTATTGATATCTGATTGTACCCCGAATATCCATCCAAAAAATAGAAGTGGGATCGCCCGGCCAGCCTGTCCAACATTTGGTCAATGAAAGGCAAGGGGAAATGGTCCTTCCGGGTGGCTGTGTTCAATTTTCTGTAATCCATGCAAATTCGCCACCCCGTGACTGTACGAGTTGAGATCAACTCATTGTTCTCATTTTGCACAACAGTCATCCCCCCTTTTTATGCACACATTGGACAGGGCTGACCCAATTGCTATCAGAGATGGGGAAGATGATTCCCGCATCTAACCATTTCACCACTTCCTTCTTTACTACCTCTTTCATATTCGGGTTCAGCCTTCGTTGATGTTCTCTGGAAGGTTTGTGCCCTTCTTCTAGGAGAATCTTATGCATACAGAAAGCCGGGCTGATACCCTTAATGTATGCCATGGTCCAACCAATAGCAGTCTTGCTTTCCTGCAGTACCTGTAAGAGCTGTTCTACCTGCACATCTAGCAACGCGGATGATATAATAGCAGGCAAAGTAGAATCAGGGCCTAAGAAAACATACCTGAGGTGATCTGGTAGTGGTTTCAGCTCCAGCTTAGGTGGTTCCTCTATTGATGGCTTTGCTGGAGGTGTAGCTCTCTTTTCTAACTCAAGGGACTCGAACTGAGGTTCCCTTGTCCAGAATCCTTGGCCTTCAAGTGCCATGACCCATTCAGCTAACCCTTCACCATCCATCTCATCTAAATTTGTCAGACATGCCTCTAATGGATATTTAACAGTCAGGGTCATATCATCTTCTTGCAGGATCACATCTACTGCCTCCACTAGAGAGCAATTAGCATATTCGCTGGGTCTCCTCATAGATTGCTGAACATTGAATATGACTTCTTCATCATTCAGTCTCATTTTTAATTCCCCATTCTCACAATCGATCAATGCTCTGCCAGTGGCCAAAAATGGTCTACCCAAAATGAGAGGTATCTCCTCATCTACCCGACAATCCAGAATAACAAAGTCTGCTGGGAACACGAACTTCCCCACTTGCACCAACACATCATCAAGAATACCAGTTGGCCTTTTCACCGTGCGGTCAGCTAGCTGTAGCAGCATCGAAGTCGGTCTAGCTCTGCCAATGCCTAGCTTGGTGTACACTGCCAGCGGCATCAGATTTATGCTGGCTCCCAAATCACATAATGCCTTTGCAAAGGCATAACTCCCAATTGTGCATGGGATAGTGAAGCTACCTGGATCAGACATCTTTTGAGCCATCGGTCTTGTTACTACTNTAGAAAGATTTTTTTTTGTTGGTTTGCAAATTTTATAAAATAAATTTAGGGGCTCTTAATATGGTTTTCGCCTAAGACCATGAGATCTGTTAGAGCCGCCCTGGTACATCCACTAGCGCCTAGTTGTTATAAGGTGTTAGACAAATTGCATCAATCAGGATTCTCCCATTCACTCATTTCAAGATGCATTGTAACCTTTCTTTCGGTGGATATGTGTGCTTGGACCACCAAAATGAAAGTAAATCAACAACAGATATTCTTCTAAATTAAAGCATTTGTTTACTCCTTAGAGCAATAATTTGTACACGTCAATATCCTTTCTTCACTAAAAGAATATAAAGCCATCTAAATAAATGGTAAAACGTCAGCTTTCTGAGGTCGGTCTAGCTCTGCCAATTCCCAACTTGATGTACACTGCCAGCGGCATCAGATTTATGTTGGCTCCCAAATCACATAATGTCTTTGCAAAGGCATAACTCCCAATTGTGCATGGGATGGCGAAGCTACCTGGATCAAACATCTTTTGAGCCATCGGTCTTGTTACTACTGCGCTGCAGGTCTGTGTCAAAGTCACAGTGGACAGATCCTGAAAATCAAACTTCCGTGACATTAGATCCTTCATCATCTTGGCATAGCCGGGCATCTCCCTCAGAGCATCCATCAAAGGAATATTCAACTGAATTTGACGCAGCATCTCCATGAATTTCTTGTATTGGTCTGTTTTCTTTTGTTTTACCAGTCTCTGAGGGAAGGGTGCAGGTACCACCCTTTGTGCATTGCTTGCTGGCTTCTATCTGTTGGAATTTTCTGGCACAAGAGGTGCCACCTGTTCTGCACCTTGCTCATTCATCTTTTCTTTGCCTTTTTCCTCCTGACTCTGCTCAACCACCACTTCAGTAAGCTCTGTTGTTTCATCTACCTCTAATGGAACTGGAGTGGCTGGCGTACTCTCTTTGCTGGCCTGTATAATTTCCTGTTCTCTGTCTAGGTCCCTCCCATTTCGGAGACTCACTGCCATCACCTGATTCGGGTTTTGTTCCTTGGGGTTGATGTTTGTGTCAGCAGGCAAGGTTCCCTGAGGGCGGTTGTTCAAAGCCATGGATAGCTGTCCCAGCTGCGTTTCAATGTTCCTTATAGCTGAATCATGCTCTGCCAATTTTTCCTGCAATTTACCATTTGTCCCAATGAGTTGCTGAAGCATACCCTTAATTTCTATCATGTTGTTATCTTGCTGCTGAGGAGGTGGTTGATATAATAATTGTTGCTGATTTTGCTGTGGATAGCCCTGTGGTCTCTGGTATGGTACTAGTACCAATTGGCCTTGAGGTTGCATACCCCTAGGCTGTTGCAAGTTTGGCCTGTACTGCTGATTTTGTGGCGGTCTCCACTGCTGTCCTCCCTGTCTCTGACCCCCAAAGTTGTTGACATAATTCATATCTTCTCTTGCCCCTTGATTTTCACCTTCTCCGCTCCATGAACACACATAAGACTGATTAATACAAGGTGTACACAGTCCTCCATTTGTAGTATCAACAATGTGCACCTGTTTTGTACCCATCTCATCAATCTTCTTTGTCAATATGCTCATCTGGATCATGAGTGTGGCCATGTTCTCTGCCTGCGAATTATTTGGGTCAAGAGGGACTGAATGCACTATGGGTGCCAGTGTTGTACCTCTAGTCATCCACCCCGAATTTTGTGACATCTTATCAAGAAGGATTTTGCACTCGGTGAATGTCTTACTCAACAATGCGCCTCCAGCTGAAGCATCCACATTTGCTTTTAAATTGTCAGCTAGCCCCATGTAGAATCTCTGGCCGAGCATCTGGTCTGGAATGCCATGGTGAGGACACTTCACTAGCATCCCTTTAAATCTTTCCCAAGTTTCTTGCAAGGACTTAGTCGGCTGCTGCTTATACTGCAATATCTCATCAATCTGTCTTGCAGTCTTGTTTGGCGGATAGAACTTGTTCAGGAACTGCTTGACTAATTCCTCCCAGGTGGCAATGGAATTGATAGGGAGCGAATTCAACCAAGTCTGAGCTTCCCTGGTAACAGAGAATGGGAACAGTAGCAGCTTGATAGCTTCCGGGGTAACATTTGGCTGCCTTTGGGTCACACAAATTGACAGAAAATTTTTCAGGTGCTGCTGAGGGTCTTCAATGTGTGATCCGGAGAACAATCCTTTATTCTGCAATAGATGCAGCATATTGTTGGTTATCTGGAAGGTCTCCGCTTGAATTGCGGGCACAACTATGGCAGTGGCCAAGTTATAAGCTGTGGGTTGTGCCCAGTCATAAAGTGCAGCTTCGGGCACAAGAGGTGCCACTATTCTTACGTTGGGGTTTGCTAGCGGATCCCCAACGTTTCCAATGATGTTGTCTGCGTCACCCATGTCAAATTCGAGCTGGTGTGATTGTTGAGATTGTTGAAGTCTCTTGTTGGCACGGTTCAATGCCCTGAATGTTTTCTCGGGGTCTGAGAGTCCTTCTAGCAGTTCTCCAGTCCTCGAAGAACTTCTAGGCATACACCTGATTTCCACAAGAGTTCAAACGTTAGAATTTCAATGAAAAGATTGGGTATAGAGAAAACTAACTACACTAAGAATTTTTTACTTCTTTCAATTGTAATTGATAACATCGTTAGTTCTCCGGCAACGACGCCAAAATTTGATAACGCCAAACTATGCCTTATAAAAAGACGCACGGACGTTGCAAATATAATCTGAGTAATTCTGCCCAAAGTCGAACCACAGAGAATTAACCTATCAATTACTCTTGTCGGACTTACTAAATTCACAGAATCAATTTCCCCAAACTTTGTGATTAACAGTTGATGATATTTCTAACAACTAAAATTGACAATAAATAAACAACTGAAAATTAACTATGCTTGATGTGTAAACAATTGGAATAAGGTCTAAGGTAATGGTTTTCCCCGTTGTTGATTTCCTCGGTTGTATATGTCTTATAACTGTGACTTAGTTATCTCTATCAATCATGAACTCTCCAGCTACCATAAATCTTTCTCAAGCAATTATGATAATTTACTAGACGCACTCTCTCAAGCTACGCTAGCTAGATTCTCATTACAGTTCACTTAGATTGCACCCGAGGTATCGTTGTCTCTAAACCAACCTCTAAACCCTCGGTTATAACTCTCGTCTATACTCCGGGAGTGATGTTGTTCAAACAGCTACCTAAATATGCACTCTCTCTCAAGCAGATACATACTAAATAGGGACGGATAATTGAGGGCCCTTTCAATTAACCACAATGAAAACGTAGATGAACAAATAGAGATTAAAACCAATTCAAAACTATATTAATATAACAACCAAGTCATCCCCAACGGGTTTCACCAAAACCTTAGATTAAAGGATTTAGCTACTCATAACAACGTACGATAAAACTACTAAATTATTCATAGTGGAAGAATTGCAAGAAAAATAGAAGAGATAAAGAACTATGATGTTTTGGGTGATCTCTCACACTTGTTCTTCTTCCAAAAGTAATCGCAAAATAAGCCTCCTTTATCTTGGGCGAGTTTCTACATCTTATAAGGGTTTTACAAAAGTTTTCCCCGAATTGACACTTTGGCCCTAAAATTTCTGGATCGTGAACAGTTCACCGCGGCCGCGGCGTGGACCGCGGTGAACACTGCCTGGGCCTATTTTTGTGTTTTGTCTCTGCGTTCTGCTCCGCTATCCACCGCGGTCGCGGTGGACTTTTGTCCAGTCATTTTCTTTTGCTCTTTTGTGTTCGGGTACTTCTTGAGTGGGTGTTTTCTTCACATTATTGCCTCCAAACACTTCATGTTGCTTCCTCACATATAATATTCCCTGCGACACCAAATAGCACCATTTAAAGCATTTTATTGACAATTTACCTTATAAAACAACAACAAAGCATGAGCAATTAGGGTGTAAATATCAACTATATAGCCTACTATCAGCTACCTTTTGATTTTTATAGCCAAATATCTATTTATGGTCACCTCCTACCCTTACGCCATAAAATACGCTTTGATTTATTTTTCTCTCTCATTCTTTCAGATTTTTCTCCACCCTCTCTTTCTCTCAACGCTAATCTTTCTCCATGAATAACCCCATGATTGGTTTATCCAAGGTTGTATTGATTTCTCCCAGTAAAGATCCTCAATGGAATACAGCGGCGCCGGAGGCGGTTTTACCTCCAGCAGCGGCGGCGACGATGCCTCTGAAACTCACCGGAAAATGAAACGTTTCGATCGGCACACAGCACACCACATTCAAAAGCTTGAAGCGTATGATACTGCAATTTCAGAAACACAATATGTGCCAATACGTCAAGCATTGGCCTTTAAACATTTGGATCAGAAGATAAAGAATAAATTGGGGCTGACAATAAAAATTTCGTATAGCTATGTTAAGTGGTTGAAGAGTCTGTTTAGAAATCAATGTCTTATGTTTCTGTTACACCCCATAAGATTAACAACCTTGATACCATTATCTATCTATCTATCTATCTATCTATCTATCTATCTATCTATATCTATATATATCTATATATATATATATATATATATATATATATATATATATTTGATATTATGTGGTGAACAACCTATCAAAAGAAAGATCTTCGAGTCTAGTTTCTAACGCTTCAAACCGTTCGTCATTTGGACATTCCTACACAAAGTTATGATCAAATTACCAAAGGCTGGATCTGCGATCAATTTTGCGATCGCAAAAAGGTTCCGCGGACCGCATAATCATCGCAAAGTGGAGCAGAGATGGGAAAACTATTATGTTGTCGCATATTGATTATGTTGTCGCATAATTGATTATGCTGTCGCATAATTGATATGCTGCAACTTTGCTGCCCACAAAACGATTATGCTATAGCATAATTGCACCACATAATTGACTTCGGGGGTCATTTTTTCGAAACTTTCATACCCGACCCCATTTTGATAAATAAGCTTTGGGGCTTCATTTGGGGCTATTTTCAACTGAATCTAGAGAGAGGGGAGAGCATTTTAGAGAGAGAAAGAGGTAACCTAGCCTTCCAAATCATCCAATCTTGTTCAAATCTTCAAGAATCAAGGAAGCTAGCCACTAGATTATCATCCATCCAGGTAAGTCCTACTTCTAAAGCTTTCATGCAAGAGGATAAAAGTTCAATATATGGTAAGGTTAGAAATAAGCCATGCATGTGCACTAAGCTATAGTATGTGGGATTAAAGAACTATTTTGGGGTTGTTCTTGTTGAAATTGGTTGAGGGAAGAAGGAATTTCTATTGTAGAACATTGTAGTCTATTTCACATGATTAGGTATTTGATGAAATTCCTAAGAGAGTTACACCATGGGAAATCTTTCTAACTATTAATCGATTTTCGCTATCTCCTTATAGATTATTATTGCTAGAGCTGTTGGTGCGTTATAGTAACTTAAGGAAAGCTTAACCAGGTATGTTGGCTAAACTTCCTCTCTCGAAATTGAATTCCATAATGTTTCCGTCAGTTTAAGTATGATCGGCCCAAACCCCTAATTTCTACGTTCCAGGTTATCCCCTATAAACTCATAAAACTTGATTATTCCGAACGAGCCTTATATTGAACGATAGATGTTTAAAGTATGGATTGCTTATTAAAATGGTATGGCTTTGAGTTGTACTTTAAATGAAAACTGGTATACCAATTAGATGACGAAGACTCGATATGCTTAATACTCCTAATTGCTCGTATGTGTACTAAATGTCTTGATTGAGTGTGTCTAGTTGATGATAAACTATAAAGACGTTTGAAAACGAATTAAATGAACTGGGGAAATAGAGCGTGGATAACGTCTATAATTGTGCCTAGTGATGCCTATGAAATGAGAAAATATATGAAACAGATTACGGAACGAGCCTCGACTCAACTTTTTAAGATGACTTCAAAAAGTAAAATTTGCCTAAAAGCTCTATTGAGGTATGTGTGGCTAAAACCCCCGTCTTCTTAGAAATTGAACCCCCATGGTGTCCATGCAAATGTTGTAAGTTTCAAAAATTGATCGATGTAGTGGTTGCTATTTCAAATGAATTTGTGTTGCAAGAATATATATGCAAAGTGTGTCTCAATGCTTTCATTATGCTATTTTGTCAATTGAGAATGTGTGAAGAATGTGGAACATGTGCTAAAATGCCTAGACTTNCCCGTAAGATTAACAACCTTGATACCGTTATATATATATATATTTGATATATGAGTGGAACATTTTTATAAAATAATTTAAGAAAAAAAAAACTATAATTTTATATAATTATTAAAATTACTACTTTCGAATATTGTTTTTCATCTTCTAATGACATGTATCGATTTTTGAGACATATCTTTACTTCTTTCGTCTTTACACACCTTATCAACATATAATTTTCACGTGCTCGATTCTACTTAGCCTTTTGTTTAAGAGACCTCTTTGTTGATTTTAAATGTTTATCTGGTCTAGTTAAGTTGGAGTGTCTAATTGATAAATCATGTCAAGTGTAAGGGGCTATCTAGGATTTAGCCTTGTAATTTATAGAGTAAACAAAACTGTATTTTACATCTCGCATTTTCGAACGTTAAAATTTCGTTTTCAGTTAACCGACGTAGACTCGGGGATGTGATCATCTTGACGCTAACGCAATTACGCTATTTATAGCAAGCAATAAATAAGGGTTAGGAAGGATAAAGGGGTACACGAATTAAAGAAAACGACTTTCGTGAAAGTGGCCAATTTGGAATAAAATACGGGTCGAGCGATAATACACGATAATTATGAACTAGTACCATGCAAGGTACCATATGACCACGATAGTATAACGTATAAAGTATATAAAAAAAATAAGTAGAATTTTAAGTAATTTATGGCAATTTTTAAATTATGCGGGTAATTGATTAATTACCGGGTAACAGGATATTACCCAGTTAACTAATAAGTGGATAAAAATTATAAATTATACCACCCTCCCACGTGGCAAGAAGCCACCAAGTCATGAAGTGACTAAGAAGTCACTTATGCCTAGGTGGCAAACTAGGCATAACAAAGAATGGATAACTATCTAGGATTGTCTGTTACACAATCCAATATGAATCACAATGAGAAACCAGAAAACGTTTTTCCTCTCAAAAATTACAAGGAACCAAAAAAAAAATGTTATTTCATTCCAAAAAGTAACTTAAGTAAACAATTAAGTAAAAGAAGTCTTTCATTTTGGATCAAGTTACGTTAGTTTTTTCAAGAAGGAGGAATACATCCTTTCTTGGTTTGAAGTTCAAGAACAGAACTTAAGAAATTCACTTAGCACTTCAACAAGCAAGAGCTTGAAATTTCATTCAAGAGTTTTAACGAAGCAGAAGAAAAATTTCAGCCAAAATTTCAAAAAAAGCAGAAGCTTAATCCGATTTTTGGAGTTCTAAGGAATTTTACACGGAGTTTTTCCTACTCCAGGTATGTTGAGGCTATCCCTTCTTTCTTTTGGCATGATCCAAGAAAAGATATGTTAACGTAATTGTATTCCATAAGTGGCTCTACTCGTGGCAGTTAAGGATGTCTATGTTATTCATTCCCGTAAAGTGATATTCAAGCATGTCTAAGTATGTATCTAGTTCCCTATTGAGGTATTTGATAAAGATGTTGATGTTTATAATATAGTAATTTATTTTTCCTTTTGCAAAAGATGTTTCTCTATGCAATACATACTTGTGGTTGTGTATGGAAATATTACTTGTGTCAGTAAAAGCTTAATCTTGTCTTGCTAGATTACTGTTTCAGTTGGAAAAAAAAATGGCATAGAAATTGTTGCTTGTGCGTTTTTTTTCTTTCTTAGCATGCTTTAATTTTAAGAGTTAAGTATCCAGATTGCATTTAGCATCACAGATGCTATTCCTTCTTCAGGCAACAATATTTACTCCTTTAAGGGACAACTGAAACCTTTTGTTCTGGAGTAGTTTAGCTATAAGAAAGGTCTTAGCTGATTTTTAACCTTGATTAAATTAAGGGCACATATCTTGTGTCATGCATGAAGAAAAGTGTCACGATCCCAACCCCGGTCGTGATGGCGCCCAACACATTTCTAGGCAAGCCCGACCAATTATCAATCACAACCCTTCGCTTGTAGAGTTCATTTCCAATTAATAGAGTTTTAAATACTGATTAACATGAATAGAAGTCTGAAGCAGTAAATAAGATGTGCAGAAACATAACAATATTTCTACACTAGCCCACCAATCCGGTGTCACAAGTCAAGAGCCTCTATCACAAGATTTCAACAGCCTAATACAGAGATAGTCTAATACTGAAAAGTAAAAGACAGAGGGAGAAATTGGATCTGCGGACGCCATGCAGCTACCTCGATGACTCCGGTGGATGATAATCAGCAAGAAAACTCCCACTATGCCTCGGGAACACCTGAATCTGCACGCAAGGTGTAGGGAGTAATGTGAGTACTTTGACCCAGTGAGTAATAATCATAAATAATGGCTGAGAGTAAGAAATTCTGTAAAGGAACTAAGCAGTTCTATATCAAGCAGTAAATCAACTCAAACAGCAAAATAATGAATAAGTCGAGTAAATTATCTTCAAATCAGGTAAAACATATAGTTTATCAGGTATTTAACAAGTATAATTTCGTTCTTCGTAAACAGTAACCATATATCTCTCACAATGACCAAAATCAAAATAACTGCTGCGGCGTGCAGCCCAATCCGTACATTTGCTGTGGCGCACAGCCCGATCCATATAAATAGTCGACTGCGCTCACTGGGGGTGTGCAGACTCCGGGAGGGGCTCCTTCAGCCCAAGCGCTATATTGCTGCGGCGCGCAGCCCGATCCACATAAACATTTGTTGCGGCGTGCAACCCGATCCATATAAGTATTTGCTGAGGCGTGCAGCCCGATCCATAATATATATATATATATAATATCCTCACTGTTGGGTTCTCAACCCCTCTCAGTCATTTTTACTCACAGCCTCTCGGGCACATTAATATAAGGTAGGGGTCTCAGCCCACATATTTCCCTCATTTAGGATTAGCATTGATATAACCGGTTCACATTGTTTAAACAAAAAGAAACATGTGAGGATGTGATTTTTAATAAGTAAAGTGAGAAAAATCATTCATTATGCCCCTAAGGGTTCTTTAAGTCGGCACAAGGCCCCTAACATGGCAACTAGCCCAAATCATAATGATAATAATTAAATATGAGTCAAAAATACGGTGGAATCATCAAACGGATGGACCAAGTCACAATCCCCAGTAGTAATGGCTCCCACGCTCATCATGCAGCATGTGTCTCACCTTAACATAGCACTACGTTGTGCAAATCCGGGGTTTCAAACCCTCAGGACACCATTTACAATTATTACTCACCTCAAACCGGCCAAAGCTCTAGCTCGCTATGCCCTTGCCTCTCAAATCGGCCTCCTCGCGCGTCGAATCTGCAAAACCACAACGAATACGTCACAATAGGCTAAGGGAACAAAACCCAAGCGAAAACAATCGAAAAATATCGAAAATCCCGAAATTAGCAAAACCCGAGCCCCGGGCCCACTTCTCGAAACTCAGAAATATTCACACCAACGGGTTCCTTATCTCGCCACGAGTTCATGCATATCAAAAACACAAGATTCGGAGTCCATTTGACCCCTCAAATCCTTAATCTTAGCTCTCTTAAGTTCAAGCCCTAAACCTCCATTTTTAGTCCATAAATCCTAAATTTTCAGTACTAATTCATGAAATAACACCATAGCATTGTATTTTGAGACGAACATCCATACCTTATCGAAGTTCTCTTGAAATCCCTCTTCAAAATCACCCAAAAATCTCCAAGTCCGAGGTTAAAATGAATAAACCCTTCAAAAATCGCGAAGAAGAACCTTTTATACATTCTGCCCAGTCATAACCGAATATGCGGTGCGGGACCGCTTCTGCGGTAATTCCTCCGCATTTGCGGAATTTCATTTAAAATCCCAGAAGTCGCTTCTGCGACACCTTTTCCGCATCTGCGGCTTCGCAGATGCGGCCACCTCGACCGCTTTTGCGGATATTCACCACTTGGACCAAGCCGCATCTGCGGTCCACCAGCCGCATATGCGGCTCCGCAGGTGCGGGCCTCCCACCGCATCTGCGGTTCCAGCCTTCCTCTTCCAAAACCGCATCTGCGGTTATTCCCTCGCATGTGCGACACCGCACCTGCGGTCCCCAAGCTGCAGGTGCGAAAATACCAGCAACAGCAAAATCTGAAATTGCCCAAGTCCAAAACTCTTCCCGTTAGCCATCCGAAATCACCCCGAGGCCCCCGGGACCTCAACCAAAAGCACCAACACCTCCAAAAACCTCATTCAAACTTGCTCCAATCATCAAAACACCTCAAACAACACCAAAACCATAAAATTACATCGAATTCAAGCCTAAGTTCTTCTAAAACTTTCGAAACACGCATTTGATCAAAAACCCAACCAAATCACCTCCGAATGACCTGAAATTTCACACACACATCCCAAATCACATAACGAAGCTACAGCAACTCTCGGAATTCCATTCTGACCCTCGGATCAAAATCTCGCCTATCAACCGGAAATCGCCAAAATACTAACTTCGCCAACTCAAGCCTAATTCTACACCGGACCTCCAAAACCACTCCCGATCACACTCCTAAGTCACAAATCATCCCCTGAAACTAACCGAATCTTCGGGATTCGCATCCGAGCCCTCTAACTCATAAGTCAACATCCGGTTGACTTTTCCAACTCAAGCCTTCTCAAAAGAGACTAAGTGTCTCATTTCCTACTAAAATCACTCCAAACCAACTCGATCACACAAGACACTGATAATGAAGCATAAAGAAGCAGAAAATGGGGGAAATGTAGCGGTAACTCATTAGACGACGGGTCGGGTCGTCACATCCTCCCCAACATAAACAAACGCTCGTCCTCGAGCGAGTCAAGAAACATACCTAAAGCCTCAAATAGGTAAGGGTATCTGCTCCGCATCTCCCGCTCGGTCTCCCAGGTAGCCTCCTCCACGAGCCGACCTCTCCACTGCACCTTCACTGAAGCTACATCCTTTGACCTCAATTTCCGAACCCGACGCTCCAAAATGGCTGCCGGCTCTACATCATAAGTCAAATCACCCTCCAACAGAACCGTACTGAAATCCAGAACATGGGACGGGTCTCCAATATACATCCGGAGCATAGAAACATGAAAAACTGGATGCACGCTCAACAAGCTGGGTGGCAAGGCAAGCTCATAAGCCACCTCCCCAATCCTCCGAAGTACCTCAAAAGGCCCAATGAACCGCGGACTCAATTTCCCCTTCTTTCCGAATCTCATAACACCCTTTGTGGGTGAAACCTTCAACAGGACCTTCTCACCAACCATGTAGGATATATCTCGAAACTTCCTGTCCGCATAACTCTTCTGTCTCGACTGCGCTGTACGGAGTCTCTCCTGAATCACCTTCACCTTATCTAAAGCATCCTGAACCAAATCTATCCCCAATAGCCTAGCCTCACCGGGCTCGAACCAACCAACTGGAGATCTACACCGCCTCCCATACAAAGCCACATACGGGGCCATCTGAATACTCGACTGGTAGCTGTTGTTATAGGCAAACTCTGCAATCGGTAGAAACCGATCCCATGACCCTCCAAAGTCAACAACACAGGCGCGTAGAATATCCTCTAATATCTGAACGGTGAGCTCGGACTGCCCATCCGTCTGAGGGTGAAAGGCTGTGCTCAACTGTACCTGAGTACCCAACTCTCGCTGAACAGACTGCCAAAACTGAGAAGTAAACTGAGTGCCCCGATCTGATATGATGGAAACTAGGACACCATACAACCAAACAATCTCCCGAATATAAATCTCTGCCAGCCGCTCCGAAGAATAAGTAGTACAAACAGGAACGAAGTGCGCGAACTTGGTCAGCCTGTCTACAATCACCCAAATAGCATCGAACTTCTTCAAAGTCCGTGGGAGTCCGGTAACAAAATCTATAGTGATCTTCTCCCACTTCCACTCGGGAATAACCATCTGCTGATGCAAGCCACCCGGTCTCTGATGCTCATATTTCACCTGCTGACAATTGAGACACCGGGCTACAAACTCCACAATATCTTTCTTCATCCTCCGCCACCAATAGTGTTGTCTAAGATCCTGATACATCTTCGCGGCACCCGGATGAATGGAATACCGCGAGCTATGGGCCTCTTCCAATATCAACTCCCGAAGCCCATCCACACTGGGCACGAAAATCCGGCCCTGCATCCTCAACACACCATCATCACCAATGGTCACGTCTCTAGCATCATCATGCTGAACCCTGTCCTTAAGGACAAGCAAATACGGATCATCATACTGGCACTCCCTGATGCGATCATACAAGGAAGACCGAGAAACCACACAAGCCAACACCCGACTGGGCTCCGAAATATCTAGTCTCACAAACCGATTGGCCAAGGCCTGAACATCAACTGCAAGGGGTCTCTCCCCAACTGGAATATACGCCAAACTCCCCATACTCACTGCCTTTCGGCTCAAAGCATCGGCCATTACATTGGCCTTCCCGGATGATACAGAATAGTAATATCATAATCCTTAAGCAACTCTAGCCATCTCCGCTGCCTCAAATTAAGACCCTTTCGCTTGAACAAATGCTGAAGACTGCGATGATCAGTGAATACCTCACAAGATACGCCATACAAGTAATGCCTCCATATCTTCAATGCATGAACTATGGCAGCCAACTCCAAATCATGAACAGGGTAGTTCTTCTCATGGGGCTTCAACTGACGAGAATCATAAGCAATAACTCTACCCTCCTGCATCAATACACAACCAATCCCAACTCTCGAAGCATCACAATATACGGTATATGAACCTGAAGCTGATGGCAAAACCAATACTGGAGTTGTGGTCAAAGCTGTCTTGAGCTTCTGAAAGCTCTCATCACACTCGTCCGACCATACAAATGAAGCACCCTTCTAAGTCAACTTGGTCAAGGGCGATGCAATGGAGGAAAATCCCTGAACAAAACGGCGATAATATCCTGCCAACCCAAGAAAACTACGAATCTCTGTGGCTGAGGACGATCTAGGCCAACTCTGAACCGCCTCTATCTTCTTCGGATCGACCTGAATACCCTCGCTGGACACCACGTGTCCCAAGAAAGCCACTGAGCTGAGCCAAAACTCACACTTGGAGAACTTTGCATAAAGCTTATCCTCCCTCAATCTCTGCAATACAACTTGCAAATGCTCTGCGTGCTCCTCCTGACTACGCGAGTACACCAGAATATCGTCAATGAAAAAAATAAAGAACGAATCCAGATAAGGCCGAAATACACTGTTCATCAAATGCATGAACGCTGCTGGGGCATTGGTCAGCCCGAAAGATATGACAAGAAACTCATAGTGGCCATATCTAGCCCTGAAAGCAGTCTTAAGGATATCTGAATCCCTGATCTTCAACTGGTGATAACCCGAACGAAGATCAATCTTGGAAAACACCCTCGCTCCCTGAAGTTGGTCGAACAAATCATCAATGCGAGGCAGGGGATACTTGTTCTTAATTGTTACCTTATTCAATTGCCTATAATCGATGCACATTCTCATTGTGCCATCCTTCTTCTTTACAAACAGAACCGGCGCACCCCAAGGCGACACACTAGGTCGAATGAATCCCTTGTCTAGGAGTTCCTGAAGCTGCTCTTTCAATTCTGTCAACTCCGCTGATGCGATACGATATGGCGGAATAGAGATGGGCTGAGTGCCCGGCACCAGGTCAATACCAAGATCAATATCCCTGTCCGGTGGCATGCCCGGCAGGTCTGCAGGAAATACATCAGGGAAGTCCCTCACAACTGGGACAGAATCAATAGTGGGAGTCTCAGCTCTAACATCCCTCACAAAGGCAAGATACGAGAGAAAACCCTTCCCAACCATACGCTGGGCCTTCAAGAAAGAAATCACTCTACTCGGAACATAATCAGTCACGCCACGCCACTCGATCCGCGGTACACCCGGCATAGCCAAAGTGATTGTCTTAGCATGATAGTCTAGAATAGCATGACACGGAGATAACCAATCCATGCCCAAAATAACATCAAAGTCCACCATGCTTAATAGCAATAGATCAACTCGGGTCTCCAGACCCCCAATAGTCACAACACATGACCGGTACACACGGTCCACAACAATAGTGTCGCCCACCGGGGTAGACACATGAACAGGTAAAGCAAGAAACTTCCGGGGCGCACTCAAATAGTGAGCAAAATATGAGGACACATAAGAATAGGTGGAAACGGGATCAAATAATACTGAGGCATCTCTGTGGCAGACTGAAACAATACCTGTAATGACAGCATCTGAAGCAATGGCATCTGTCCTGCCTGGAATAGCATAAAAACGAGCCTGGCCACCGCCTGATCGACCTTCCCCTCTGGGGAGACCCCTGGCTGCCCGATCTCCACCCCTAGCTGGCTGGGCGGGTGGTGAAGTAACTGGAGCAGAAGTCGAGGGCTGACCCCTCTGCTGATGCTGACCGTCACGGAGTCGAGGACAC
>NW_017675258.1:71512-71906 GCF_001879085.1 Nicotiana attenuata | reverse complement strand
AAAGACAAATGCACGGCATCACCCTTCGTGCTTTTACTGTCATCCTCACCAAGCAACAATCACAAACACGGGCAAGGGAATAAACAAATAATAATAGGAATCCCGGCAAGGGAGCACAATAAAACAATTAAATCCCGACAAGGGTACAACATCAATAATCAACGACGTCCCGGCAAGGGAATAAATCAATAACTCTTTCTCTTTCTTTCACTTTTATCACATAGTTCACATTATCGCTCGAGCCAATGCTCCAAAGATTTACTTATCTCATATACCTTCACAATTTGTATTTCAACTCGAACAACGCTCCACGAAGTTCAAAGATCACAATTTCTTTCACAAGATCTTTACAACATATAGAAGTCATCAATTTAGCATGGAAGGCATAACAACA
>NW_017675258.1:40452-67405 GCF_001879085.1 Nicotiana attenuata | reverse complement strand
CCCTTTTCCTTTGTTTGTCTTTGTTTGCTCTCTTTAGAATTGTTTAGACCTTTCAAATCTCTGCTCTCTTTCTACTTACTTTCACAAGTTTCAATTTAATTGCAAGTCCTTATTTGAGCCTTGATTGATTATTTGTAAAGTCACAACATAGCATGGCCGGGAACCACACTAGTGGATCTTGAGGGGTGCCTAACACCTTCCCCTCGAGATAATTTCTAGCCCGTACCCGAACTCTGGTTTTCAAATTCAAAACCCTTAGTGTCCTAATGCACTTAATCATTAGGTGGCGACTCTTCAAATCCAAAAACCCAATTCCCAAATGGGAATAGAGTTGTCTTCCCGAATGTCGTAAACCCGATTTCGCTTTAGAAAAAGGGGGCGTCGACACTCCCATTTCAATATCATTCGTGGTAGGCATACCACTAGCTCCCATTTCAATATATCATTTGTGGTAGGCATACCACTCGCTCCCATTTCAATATCATTTGTGGTAGGCGTACTACTCGCTCCCATTTCAATATCATTTGTGGTAGGCGTACCACTCGCTCCCATTTCAATATCATTTGTGGTAGGCGTACCACTCGCTCCCATTTCAATATCATTTGTGGTAGGCGTACCACCCGCTCCCATTTCAATAAATCAACAGTTCCTCTAAAGGAAAATTTACTCTAACAAACGCAACTATTAATACGAGTTCATAAGACAACAAGTGCACAAAATTTATGATTTACTAAGGAAATCAAATAATGACAAGTAGCAATTAATTATGGATTATAAGGGGGCAATTAGGCAATTAAGTAATTTATATGTTGAATGTCACGTAGCAATTTGGTCACATAATGATGTAGCAATTAAGGCATAAATTCAAGACACAACGTTGCGCAAGGACACCTTGGTTCAATAATAACAAGTAACATGATAAAGGGAAATGTCAACGTAAAGAATCACATAAATAATGGAATAAGACAAGTAATGCACTTGAACTGATAACAACAAGAAAATCAATAAATAGACGTANATGGCACATCGTGCGGCACGGCATCACCCTTCATGCTTTACACTCTTTCCTCACAAGAACAAGCAATGCACGGCATCACCCTTCGTGCTTTACACACTTTCCTCACAAGAACAAATAATGCACGGCATCACCCTTCGTGCTTTAACACTCTTCCTCACCCAATCAACAATCACAAACAAGGGCAAAGGAATAATAAAACAAGAATGGAAGTCCCGGCAAGGGTATACAAGCAACAAATAAAAACCCAGCAAGGGTACAACATCAATAACCAACAACGTCCCGGCAAGGGAATGAATCATTAACTCTTCTCTTTCTTTCGCTTTCATCTCAAAGTGCACGTTATCACTTGAGCCGATGCTCCAAGGAGTTACTTATCTCATATACCTTCACAATTTGTATTTCATCCCGAGCCAATGCTCCAAGAAGTCCAAAGATCACAATTTCTTTCACAAGATCTTAACAACATATAGAAGTCATCAGTTTAGCATGGAAGGCATAACAACAACCAATCTATTCACAAAATAAGGACTCACGGTCATGCTAGACACCAATGTATAGATACTCGTCACCATGCCTATACATCGTACTCGACAATTAACAAGTTACAATTAAGACTCAACTCATATTCCCTCAAGCTAGGGTTAAACCAAACACTTACCTCGATGCCTTGAATTCCACTCAAACCTCAACTATCGCTTTACCCCGTGATTCCACCTCCAATCCGCTCGAATCTAGCCACAAATTACTTAATTACTTTAATAAACACTAAATGAATCAATTTGAATGCATAAAAATGAATTTCCCAAATTTTCAAAAATCGCCCCCGAGCCCACGTGGTCAAAACCCGAAGTTCGAACCAAAACCCGGTTATCCATTCCCCCACGAACTCAAATACGCAATTTGTTTTAAAATCGGACCTCAAATTGAGGTCCAAATCCCCAATTTATAGAAAACCTAGGTTCTACCCAAAAACCCCAATTTCACCCATGAAAACCATTGATTTTAAGTTGAAAACATGTTAAATGATGTTAAAGATTGAAAGAAATGAGTAAAAACCAACTTACAAATGATTTGGAAGAAGTCTTGTTCTTGGAAAATCGCCCAAAGAGTTGTATTTTGAAAGTGGGGTGAAAAATGACTTAAAATTCGACTAAGTATGAAATTGCTGGGTCTCTGATGTCGCATTTGCGAACTGGGGTCTTCGCATTTGCGAAGCCAAGCCTTATAGGGGACCTTCGCATTTGCGACGAAGGTCTCGCATTTGCGAACCCTGTACCTTCGCATTTGCGAAGATAGATATCGCATTTGCGATCATAGTCAGGCCTGGGCTGGTTTCGCATTTGCGAACCAGCCTTCGCATTTGCGAGTTCGCATTTGCGATGCGAAGCCTGCAGGCCTGTTCATACCATATTTGTCCTAAATTAAAAATGCACTCCGACGCCTATCCAAATCTCACCCAAGCCCTCGGGGCTCCAAACCAAATATACACACAACCTCAAAAACATCCTACGGACTTATCCGCGCGATTAAATCGCCCAAAATAACATCATATACATCGAATTAAACCTCAAAATTTATAATTTCCTCCAAGTTTTCTTAAAACATCAATTTTCCATTTTAAGTCTGAAACACGTCAAACGACGTCCGATTTCAACCAAACTTCACAGAAAGTGCTTAAACCATATATAAGACTTCTACCGGGCGCCGGAACCAAAATACGGGCCCGATACCATAGTCTTTTAATCAAATTTCATTTTTATTTTCTTTAATCATTTCCAGAAAAACAATTTCACACAAAAATTCATTTCTCGGGCTTGGGACCTCGGAATTTGATTCCGGGCATACGCCCAAGTCCCATATTTTCCTACGGACCCTCCGGGACCGTCAAATCACGGGTCCGGGTCTGTTTACCCAAAATGTTGACCGAAGTCAAATTTATTCAAATTAATATCAAAATTTAGCATTTTTCTCACAGAATTCATATTTAAGCTTTCTGGTTGCGCGCCCAGACTGTGCACGCAATCGAGGCAACCCCAAATGAGGTTTTCGAGGCCTCGGGAGCATGGAATGAATAAGAAAACAGGTGATGACCCTTTGGGTCGTCACATGCATTTTTTATGATTTCAAATAATTCATTTCGAGTTTTACTGTCTTATCACCTTCTGAATTCAGTAGATATCATGCCTATAGGATTCCCTAAACACTTAGGCAAGCCTTAGAGTAATAACTGTAAACTGAATCCGCTTCTGTTAATTATTACAACCAGCAGGCAGTCCTGATTCGAGCTTCTTATCTGAATTATGTAATAAACCAGTCTGCCTTAACTTTTAAACTCCCTCATATTTAATTCTAACCAGACCTAAGCAGTACGTGCAAGACATGCTATTATGTTCTTTTCCTGTTCAAGGAGGTAAAATTGAGCCTTATATGTTTATATGTCTCCCCAAATATGCAGTATGTGTCTTGTATGTCGCCTTAGAATTTTACCTCTAAAACCCCAAATAAGCCTAATATCCCTCCCTTTAGGATTAGTAGTCCTAAGTGCCTCCGGGATTGATAGGAGTGGGACGGGTAATAGCATGCATTAAGTAACCGATACCAATCCGCGCTTTAAATACCTTAACGGGGTGGGATGGGTAAATATGGATATGATGACCACGCGATAATGTCACGTGTAGCCCCTCATTGAGGAGTGATTACCGGACATTGTGTGGGGTGATCCATATTATTAATAAACCTAGGACCCCCTCCCTTTATTCTTTATTTCTTTTCTTTAGCATTTTAACTCTTTATTTAAAAATTAGCCTTTCTAATGGTCCTTTCAAACTTTGCATACTTTCAAACCTTTATGTGTTGAAATCCCCTCTTATTTGAGCCTTATCTGCCTATATGCTAATTGCACCTCAATTCACAATAATTGTCTAGCCGGGAACCACACTAGTGGATTCTGAGGGGTGCCTAACACCTTCCCCTTAGAATAATTTCAAGCCCTTACCCTATCTCTAGTTATTCAAATCAAACTCTTTTGGTGTCCTAATGCACCCCAATCATTAGGTGGCGACTCTTCAATTGCAAACCCAGTTCCCAAAAGGAATGAGTTGTCCCTCCAAATGTCATAAACCCGATTTCGCGAGAAAAAGGGGGCTCGACAGCATGGCGATTCTGCTGAGGACTTTTAGGCTTTTACCATTTCAGACTATTATTGTGAAGTTATACCTCTTTATGTGCAGTTACTTGTTTAATTCCTTTAAGCATTCAATTCCCTTTTCAATTGCGCAACTAACTTGTCTTTTGTTTCTTTCCTTTTCTACTTTCCTTTACTACTGCTTTAAATTATTTAAACTGTTGTATTTACTGCTTTCTAAATGTGCAAATACATGTCAATATGCTTTTAATTGTTGCATAATCATGCTCAACATCATATTCCACTCGTGCCAAACAAATACCATAGCAACGCTTATAATGAGTGGTTACGCTATTTCGATATTATCACCCCCTAAATCCGGAAAAGGCATATTTGCGGTAAAACCAGTCGATCAACGGTGTAGTCGACGGTTCCGTACCTTTCCCCCTTGAGTTGTCCGCTCAAGGGTTCCAGTCTAAAACCCCATAGAAACCTTACTCTGTTTAACTGTGCATGCATCATGGTCAAACCTAGCCGAGTCAGTTATGTTGTCCGTGATCAACATCCACCCAAAACTGCTAAACTGGTGGAAAGATCTTCATTCCAGTGATCAGACTCTCGTCCGAAAATATCTAGGGAATCTACCTTCCCTCCTGGAAATCCAACCCAACAACAAGATCATAGAAGCTTCTACTCTATTTTGGGATTGTGAGAGATCCGTATTCCACTTCGGGTAAATTGAGATGACACCCTTGCTAGAAGAAATAGGAGGATTAGCCGGTTTGTTATGGGAGACTCCAGGTTTATTGATGCCTGAGAACCGCAAGGGCAGGGGTTTCCTCAAAATGATGGGTCTGAAGAAAAATCCAGAACTAACATGCCTCAAAGAATCCTATATCCCCTTTGACTATTTAAACGAGAGGTACGGTCACAGCAAATCCTACCGTACCTATCCTGATGAGTTTGCCATCACCTCATTAGGGCATATTCATCGTAGGGTCTTTGTATTCATGTTCTGTTTTCTGGGGTTGATTGTGTTTCCAATGAAGAAAGCAAGAATCCACACCCGACTAGCCTTGGTCACTAAAACCTTAATGGAAGGAATTGGAGGGCAACCATTCAGCATTATGCCCATGATCATCGCAGAAATATACCGAGCCCCAGAAAAGTGTCAACGGGGAGCTAGTCATTTCGAATGTTGCAATTTACTACACCAGCTGTGGCTCGTGCAGCATCTACAAAAGGGTGAATACCGACAAGAGATTCAACAAAGGGACTGGGACGATCATATCGCTTTCCATCACCCAAAGCAAATGAATTATATCCCCAATATATTTGCTCAGCCAGAGGATGCCAAAGGATGGTTCGAGCTATTTGATAATTTGACTGAGGACCAGGTACAATAAATGTTCGAGTGGTTTCCGATCGAGGAGTTCATCGCCCGATCCAGGGATGCACCTTTTCTGATATTGATCGGTCTGAGAGGAACATACCCTTACGTCCCTCTCCGGGTTATGAGGCAACCTGGTAGGTTGTACCCAGGGTCGACAAGATGAGTCATTTCCGGGCTAACTTCCAGGATGATGATAGTCCTTACAAATGCCAAGCTCAGCATATGTGGCACTGCAAGATCGTCATGGGGAAAGATACCATTGAACCGGATAGATACCACACTGGTTGTACTCCCTACTATGGTCTGGGCCAGCCTGGGTTTGTTCGAGGTCACAGGATCATAGATGAAAAGGCCGAGGCACAGGTCAAATACAACCAACTACGCAAGAGAATTCGGGAGTGCGAAAGTGAGCACCGTCAGATACAAGAAGCCAATCAAAAGTTAATTAAGGAATGGAAGGACATGGCCATCAATGCCAACAAGCGACTGGGATACCTGGAGCGAGGCATAGTGGAGCTGGAAAGAAGGTTTCTCAAAAGGGTCGAAGACTGCCAAAATGCTGAAGGAAACGAAGGCGGACATCTAGCCAGAGCCTACCTATTGCTGGTACTTCGCGAGTTGGGAAAGTTGTTCGATAGAGCCAGGGATGTCGAATCTGGGGAAGGTCCTTCTGGGACCAAATAGATAGGAGTTTTCTTCTTTTTATCAAATGTAATAAGGCCAATGGCCATTAGTGACTTTTATTTCCTGCCTATTTAGTGTCGATTTGGGATCCGTCTTATTTTTCTATCAATAAAATGAGGCATTTAGCATTCTGAGTTCTCCAAATTAATTTGTCACTAGGCCTACCTCGGGCACAAGGAGGCTCTCAAATTAGGACACGCTTCATATTCCTGCCCTATGTGTTTAAATATTGCAACATCTTTTTATGATCCTCACTAACTTGGTTACCTTTTTTGTTTTTACTTTTTGTTTTATTATTCCCCTCCCCAAATGGTTTGTTCGTGCACTCTGGCATCATCATTTTACTTCACAAGATCCAGAGGGGCATATCTCAAGAATTGGACCATCAGGACAACCAGAGCCCGGCGAGCCTCGGGGTAGCAAGGCTAAAACAAGCACCATGCACTGTTTTTTTTCTCTTTACTAAATAATTTTTCCTTTCGCATTTTTCAATTCCCGCAATAAGATCTCCAATGTTCAAAACAGTTATGCAATTTATCGAAGCATTTTGACTTTTCTTATAAATCAACACACATTATTATTTTTCTCATTAATTTACTTGTACAGCATTACTATTACTTATCTTGATGAACCAATGACTGTGGCATGCAATGAGACAACGCAAGAAACGGATATAGATTCAGAGGAAGATGACATACCTGAGGAGATTGTCAAAGAAGTTGAGAACTTTGAGAACAAACCAAAGTCCAACCTGGACGAAACCGAAATTGTTAACCTGGGAGATGCAGAAAATGTCAAGGAAACACGAATCAGCATTCACTTATCGCCATCAGAAAAGAAGGAATACATAGAATTTCTAAAGGAATATGAAGACATATTCGCCTGGTCATATGATGACATGACTGGTCTGAGTACATCTATTGTAGCCCACAAACTGCCGACTGATCCGACATGTTCACCGGTAAAGGAAAAGCTCAGGAAGTTCAAACCTAATATGAGTCTGAAAATCAAGGAAGAGGTCACCAAGCAAGTCAAAGCTAAAGTTCTCGGGGTAGTCGAATATCCGACATGGTTAGCTAACATTGAGCCAGTACCAAAAAAGGACAGGAAGGTTAGAGTCAGTGTCGACTACCGGGATCTCAACCGGGCCAGTCCGAAAGATGACTTTCCTTTACCAAACATACACATCCTGATCGACAATTGCGCCAAGCATGAATTGCAATCATTTGTGGATTGTTTCGCGGGTTACCACCAGATTTGGATGGATGAAGAAGATGCTAAGAAAATAGCTTTCATTATGCCGTGGGGAATGTACTGCTACAAGATGATGTCGTTTGCGTTAAAGAATGCAGGGGGCCACCTACATGAGGGCTATGACTACCATTTTTCATGATATGATACACAAGGAGATCGAGGTGTACGTAGATGACGTTATCATCAAGTCCAAGAAGGCCACCGATCACATGGAAGATTTGAGAAAGTTTTTCAATAGACTGCGAGGGTACAACCTGAAACTGAATCCCACAAAGTGTGCATTTGGGGTTCCCCCTGGAATATTACTTGTGTTCGTTGTGAGCCGTCGAGGAATAGAATTGGATCCATCAAAGATCAAAGCCATTCAAGAGTTGCCACCGCCAAAGAACAAGAAGGATGTGATGAGCTTCTTGGGTAGACTTAACTATATCAGCCGATTCATAGCACAGTCCACGGTCATCTGTGAGCCAATCTTCAAGATGTTGAAAAAGGATGCCGCCACTAAATGGACTGATGATTGCCATAAAGTTTTCGATAGAATCAAGGAGTACCTATCAACACCACCGGTCTTAGTCCCGCCTGAGCCAGGTAGACCTTTGCTACTCTACATCGCAGTGTTAGATGGTGCCTTCGGTTGCGTCCTGGGGCAGCATGATGAAGCGGGGAGGAAAGAGCAGGCCATTTACTATCTCAGCAAGAAGTTCACTCCGTACGAGGCCCAGTATTCTCTGTTAGAGTGTACCTGTTGTGCTCTAACTTGGGTGGCCCAGAAGTTGAGGCACTACTTCTGTGCCTATACTACATACCTCATATCAAGGATGGATCCTCTAAAGTACATCTTTCTAAAGCCCATGCCCACTGGAAAGCTAGCCAAGTGGCAAATCCAGTTGAGTGAATTTGACATTGTTTTCGTGACTCAGAAAGCAATCAAGGGACAGGCACTAGCAGATCACCTCGTCGAAAACCCCGTGGATGGAGAATACGAACCCCTAAAGACGTATTTTCCTGACGAAGAGGTATCATTCATAGGAGAAGACATTGCAGAATCCTATGATGGCTGGAGAATGTTCTTTGACGGAGCAGCAAATTTCAAAGAAGTCGGCATAGGAGCAGTCCTAGTATCAGAAACCGATCAGCATTATCCGGTGTCTGCCAAACTCAGGTTCCCATACACCAACAATATGGCCGAATATGAAGCCTGCATCCTAGGACTCAAGATGGCCATTGACATGATCGTACAAGAGTTGCTAGTGATTCGAGATTTAGACTTACTCATACATCAGGTATGAGGAGAATGGGCGACAAGAACTCCAAGATACTCCGTATCTGCATCATGTACAGGAATTAAGAAAGAGGTTCACAAAGACAGAATTCCAGCATGTTCCCAGAATCCAGAATGAATTCGCCGATGCATTGGCCACCCTGTCATCCATGATACAACATCCAGACAAAAACTTCATTGATCCCATTCCAGTAAAGATCCACGATCAGCCAGCTTATTGTGCCCATGTTGAAGAAGAAGCAGATGGAAAGCCTAGGTTTCAGGATATCAACGAATATTTGACAAAAGGAGAGTACCCAGAAATTGCAAATACTATTCAGAAACGCACGCTTCGGAGGCTGTCCAATAATTTCTTTCACAGCGGAGGAATCCTATATAGGAGGACTCCTGATTTGGGATTACTAAGGTGTGTCGATGCAAAGGAAGCATTTATGCTACTGGAGAAAATCCACGCAGGGACCTATGGTCCACATATGAACGATTTTGTCTTAGCAGAGAAGATCCTCCGAGCTGGTTACTTTTGGATGACTATGGAAACGGACTGCATTAAGTACGTCCGGAAATGCCACCGCTGTCAGATAAATGCGGACATGATAAAGGTACCTCCAAATGAGCTTAACGCAACAAGCTCACCATGGCCTTTCGCCGCCTGGGGAATGGATGTCATTGGACCAATCGAGCCCGCCGCTTCCAACGGACATAGATTTATCCTGGTAGCAATCGACTATTTCACCAAATGGGTCGAAGCAGCATCTTACAGAGCAGTGACTAAGAAAGTAGTGGCAGACTTTGTCCGCTGTGAGCACGTGATTTTTGCCCTATATGAATTATTCCTAGAAATTCAAACAAACTGATTTCTTTCATTATTTTGCAATTTTGTGGATTTTGTGACATTTTATGTTAATTGTTTGCATTTTTGTTTGTGCATTTCTATTAATGAAAAATAAAAAAAATATGCTTGGCATGTGCATTTAGGGCTTAATTTCACATTTTAGGATTAATTAGTAATTAAGTTACTTTACAAAGAAGAAAATAACAAAAATAGTTCATTTTGCATTTTTAACTATTAATTTTTGAATTTGTCATGAGTGTCCTTTAAATTAGGAATTAATCAATTTTAAGGAAATAATTAGTTTAATTTTGGGAATAAATCAGGTCTTTATTTTAATTTTGCATTTTACAAAAATCTGAAAAAATATATAATAAAAAGGAAAAAGAGAAAAATTGAAAAGAGAGGAGTTTAAAGAGATTTTAATAGGTTATACAAATGTGGGCCAATTTTTAATAACACCAGTCCAAAAACAAAAACCCTCCCAAAAACCAGTTCAAAATCGGCCCAAATCCAAAAGTCCACCCGGTCCGATCCCAAGAGGGACCAAACGACGTCGTTCCGCGTATTTGAATCTGAGCCCCTCATTTCTCCTGATCCAACGGTCCATAACCCCTGGTGATTAATTATAAAATTGTCGGATGGATTTAATAAATCAAAAAGACCGTTCCTTTCCTCCTCGTACCAATTCTCTGAACGGGCGACACCGCCGGAACCACCGCCGGCGGCGAACGGCGCCATGGCCAATCCATCCCAAAATCACACCCCAGATTCTCTTTCTCTTCCTCATTCCAAATATCAAGTCAGTTTCCCTCGAATCCTCCCATATCTCGTCGAATCTACATCAGAAGATTTTCCGGCCAAGTCGCCGGTTACGCCAAATGGTCCCAAATTAACACCATTGGACCGCCTTGACCTCCTCTACCCAACCCCCATAGCTGCTTGGCTCGAATATGACCAGAACGGCTCGAATATCTATTTCAAGTTTTCTGGCCAAAACCCTAAAATGGCCAAAGTACATGCAACTGATGTCAAAGGGCCCCTGGACCTCCCTCGTAAGGAATGGATCGTCGATAAAGCTCAAATGACCCTAAGCATGGCCGAATTTGGGAATAACCCGACTAGCCGGAGTTTCTTTTTCTCAGTAAGTTTCCCTAGGTTTCTTAACAGTTCATTGTAGTGAATTAATTGTTGTGTTAATTAGAGCCTAATCGTATTTGTTTTGTGTCTATTTGGTTCACTCGGTTAGTTTGATTGATATAATCCCTTTCATCTTACTTAGTCAAGTTTAGGATCTAGTCTGATTGTTGTTTCTGTTTAAGTAGCTTTAATTCAAAAGATGTTCTTTAGATTTTTCGATTTAGTATTAAACCCTGTTTTAATTCGGGTAGACTGAATATTGATCAATTAAATGTGTAGGTTTATAATGGTTTTAGATTTTTAGGCTTCATTTAGTTCTAGGTGATTAAATTAGTTCTTTGGTCTGTTAAATGTTCAGTTTGCCTGATAGATTGGTCTACTTATTAAAGCTTGGTTTAATTGACCTAAGGCGGGTAATTTTAGTTAGGAAGATGGGGTAGTTTGGGGAATAAACAAGAGAAATAAATTCAGACTAGGGGAGGTTACATGTGATGGTAATTTAGGTCTTATTTGGGGGAAGGGCAGGTCATAGAAGCTTCTAGTATGTTGTTCACCTATAAATAGGCATCCATTTGCCTTGTATAAGAAGTTTTTGGGAGCTCCAAAATCTCCCCCCCCCCCCCCCCAAAACTTCCTCTCCAATTTCAAATCTGATTTGAAATTCAAACCTTCAAAAATCCAAAAACAATAGAATTCTAATAGAAAAATCCCAAACAATTACTGTTACATTAGTGTTACTTAAGTCATTTTCAGATTTGATCATTGAATTCAATTCTCTAGCTCATATAGGATGAAAGCTACTTGAATTTCCTTGTGTTTTGTTCAATATTTGAGGATTGAAGACAGTTTGAGTCATCTAGGCAGTGGATTTGGGAGATTCGAGTCAACTGTGATCTTAGTTTGAGTGTTTTGCTTTCCTGTGTTCATTTCTGGGTATTTGGATGCTGTTTTGGGGTTGATGCATCAGTTTCATTTGGTTTAGAATATTTCTGGAATTACTGAGTCACTTCTGGGCTGAAAAATTGGCTGTGTTGATTGCTGTGCTACTGTTGGATTACCTTTGCTGATTCTCTGAGCTCTGCTGATCCTCTCTTCTTCTTCTTACATTTCTTATATCCAGGTACACATTTCGAGCTAGCTTTGATGTATCATCACTTATTGACAACATGCAATGAAATTGGAGCTGGTTCTGATGTAGAATTTTTACCTTAACGTTTCATTTTAACTGAGTT
Organism: Nicotiana attenuata; assembly: GCF_001879085.1. NCBI lineage: Eukaryota > Viridiplantae > Streptophyta > Magnoliopsida > Solanales > Solanaceae > Nicotiana > Nicotiana attenuata. Next base: position 55,449 of record NW_017675258.1, on the reverse strand, counting down.
AGACTAGGCTGTTGAGACTCCTGAACCTTATGTTGGTTTAAATATAGCTTAACTCTATTTTCATACATCTGTTTGAATTTTGGTAATTAAAGACGATTATGTGTTTAAAACTTTATAAATGGACTGTTATTTTTGGATAAGTATCGCCTGGGTTGTATATTTGCGGCTGACTAGATTTTAGATATATTTGTCCAGCATGGTTAATGCCAAATCGTATAATCCTGGACTGCTTGAGCTCCTTAGTTTTGTTCTGACTTGATTCAACAAATATAGTTATGTTCATGCGTAATTCAAGTTCAATTGGTTAACTGGAATCGTTACTATATCCGAGATAATTAGTAATAGCAATAGCATGATTGAACTGTTAGATTTAGATCGTATCTCAGTGTGTTGATTTACTAAGGTGGAAGCCACTTTGTAAAAAAAAAAAATAGAATTCAGACATTATCATTGAGCATGTTAACAAATTGATTAGGAAGGGGTATAACATTGTAACTTTGTATCCAACCTTCAATTCATGACTAGCATAGTGTGGATCCAACTCGAGTGGTATTTCTGGGCCTAAACGCTAAGCCCAGACGATCCGCCCAACAGCTGAATTTGGTATAAGTTGTTTCCTGGGCCTGACTATCGTATAAACAGTAGGGGATTTAGGCTCCTTTAAGAGCCAAATTGGGCCGCCCCCTTATTCAAGCAAATATGGACTCAATCTCGTTTGAAATAGGGTAGATTCACTTCATGTTGCAAGTTTGGTCATTGTGTTAATGTGAATTTAGACTCTCATGTTAAATAGTGAGTTAGATGTGAGAACTTTACCTTATTGTTTGAAATTTGGAGACATCAATTAATTAGGAGCATAGGGAATTAATTTACAAATATAAAATTGGGTTTCGAATTAGGTAGCGGGTTCAAAGGGTCTTCCCTTTTGTTTGAATTTGAACTTGAATTTGGAGTCCGAATTTATATTTGTGAATTAATTGACCTTTTAGAGACAAATGATAAATAGAAAATTTTAGTTTGCTTTAGGTTGGCCTTTAAATAAATGATGAGACGAGCCTCGCCAAATAAAAATATAAATTGCGGGGCCCTCAATAAATGCTATAAAAACACTTAGAATTCAGGTGAACCGTTTAGCGAATTTCACGGTTTTCCCCAAAGATAATAAAAGCGTAGCTGCTTTAGGCGCGTATTTTAATAATATTACCTTCCTGAATGCGGGTGCACATTTATGTGACCTAAATCTAAATCTCAACGGAGTCGAAATGCGTCAAAAGCCACGGGGGCACTGGTGTGACGTGGTTCGAGATACATTTTCACGACGTTGCAATTCTTATTAAAAAGACATAAAATAAAAGCGGTTAAAATAAAAGGCACATAGGTTAGAATACGTTTTAAAATCAGATAAAAGCAAATACAACAGTTGAGCGACCGTGCTAGAACCACGGAATCCGGGAATGCCTAATACCTTCTCCCGGGTTAACAGAATTCCTTACTCAGAGTTCTGGTTCGCGGACTGTTAACAGAGTCATAATTTCCTCGGATCGGGATTCAACCGGTGACTTGGGACACCATTAATATCCCAAGTGGCGACTCTGAATATTAATAATAAATCCCGTTCCGACTGTCCTTTAATTGGAAAAACTCCTTTACACCCTCGCGGGTGTAGGAAAAAGGAGGTGTGACATCCGCGACCGCATTGTTTACCGATTCGGGATTCTAGAGTCAATCATTACTGGTAACGGTTCCAACCTCAACAGCGATTCGATGAGAGCCATGTGTGAAACCTTCAAGATCAGACACAAGAATTCTACACCCTACAGGCCTCAAATGAATGGAGCTGTAGAAGCCGCTTACAAGAACATCAAAAAGATATGGAGGAAAATGATAGAGAAGCATAAGCAATGGCACGAAAAGCTAGAATTCGCCCTGTTAAGATATCGCACCACAGTCCGCACATCAACTGGGGCAACCCCCTACATGCTGGTTTACGGTACAGAAGCCGTCATTCCCGCCGAAGTGGAAATTCCTTCCCTAAGGATCATACAAGAAGCCAAGCTCGATGACGCAGAATGGGTGAGGAGTCGTTATGAGCAATTAGCCCTCATCGACTGAAAGAGAATGAATGTAGTGTGTCATGGTCAGCTTTATCAGAACGAATGTCCAGAGCCTTCAACAAAAGAGTCAAGCCGAGACAGTTCACACCGGGGCAGCTGGTGTTAAAGGAAATTTTTCCGCATCAAGATGAAGCCAAGGGGAAATTCTCTCCCAACTAGCAAGGTCCGTACATGGTTCACCGGGTTCTAACAGGAGGAGCCCTTATACTTGCCGAAATGGACGGAGAAGCTTGGCCGAAGCCAATTAATTCAGATGCAGTCAAGCGCTACTATGTGTAATCTTTGTGTTTTCCTATATGATGTAATTTGAACTACGTCTAACCTGATTCCCGTTTAAGAGGGGATACGTAGGCAGCCTTATGGTTTCGGTCATAATTCAATAAAATTTCATTTCCCCCCGCAATTGGAAACTGGGGCAGAATTTTGAGGAGGACCCTCAAAATTCCGAAGTAATTTCAGCCAATCATCGCGAGCAGCCGTCAGAAGCATCAACCCGTTAAACTGGGGCAGAATTTTGAGGAGGACCCTCAAAATTCCGTAGCAAAAGAGGTCGCAATGTCTTGAGCCACGTCATAGTCATCAGTTCATCTAAAAGTTGTTTCATAAATATATACTTATGTCATATTTTTACAAATTCATGCATGTTTATCAAAATCACCTTGTTCAGCAATGCTACCCCCCAACGATGCATACCGTATCACCAGATCAGAGCCGAATAGGTCAAGCAGAGCCAGCGGGGATGCGAACTAACCTTCCCCCCTCTATAAAACTCATGATTTTTCTTTGAATGCAGACACTTGGATTGCGAAAGCATCTGGCATACTATACACTCATGAGACAAGCATTGTTCATGAATACAACTCTCAGGATTGTTGCACTTACTAGTATTTGCTATCCACGCACGCCGGTGATATTCCCTTTATCACAATGTTCCCAGCAGTCACAATATCGCAACCTGTTATCAGCTAAGAAACTCTATTACCATTTGTCGTTTTATCTGCATTTTCTGCATTGTATAAGGCTACCATTCTGCCTTCCGAGACTAAACACTGTCTCCATCTGCATTTTCTGCATTGCATAAGGCTACCATTCTGCCTTCTGAGACTAAACACTGTTTCCATCTGCATTTTCTGCATTGCATAAGGCTACCATTCTGCCTTCCGAGACTAAACACTGTCTCCATCTACATCTGCATGGCTGAAAGATCGCCACTTTATTTACGCTTGCATGGCTGAAAGATCGCCACTTCATTTACATTTGCATGGCTGAAAGATCGCCACCTTATTCACATTCTGCATGGCTGAAANGCCATGGATCGAAGACTCGACCACTTCATTTACATTTGCATGGCTGAAAGATCGCCACCTCATTCATATTCTGCATGGCTGAAAGATCGTCACTTCATTAATATTTGCATGGCTGAAAGATTGCCACCTTATTCACATTCTGCATGGCTGAAAGATCGCCACTTCATTTACATTTGCATGGCTGAAAGATCGCCACCTATTGCATCTCATGGGCTGAGAGATCTCCAAATACTGCATCTCATGGGCTGAAAGATTGCCAAACTATCTGAGGGCGTCATTGTTCGGAGGCACCATTTGCATAGCCCGAGAACGCCATGCCATGGCCTAAGGATCCCTTTAATCTTTTGCATATCATTATTCAAAGGCATCATGGTTTGGAGGCATCATTCTCATAGCCCGAGAGCATCATTTCATGGCCTGCGAATCCTTTATTATTGTACGCTTCATGGCCCAGGACGTCATCCTAACCGTCAAAAGACAACATTCATGGTCCGACGGGAATTTGCATCACGTTTAAATTTACGCACAATATATGCTTGTATTGCTTATTTGCAGGTAAACCGGCGAGCAACAACCATCTCGGCAGGAGCGATCCCGCTCCAGTTCCCACAGCCCTATCAGACCTTAACCATTCACCCCGTCCTAAAATATCGCGTCCCTTCTTGAGAAGTCTCCATCGGCATATTCCGCCGACGGAGCCTGAACTACATATGGCCTGATTCCTGTAAGACCAGGGATATGTAGGCAGCTCAGAAGCCAAAGCACGGCCAAACCTCTTCAAACCGTCTCGTCAGGTCAAAATTGGCCATCATATCTTTACCCGACAACTCTTTCATCCTTCCCGGGTAAAGAGGGGCAGCTGTTGATATCCAATTTTTCCCTGTATATTTTAATATGCAAAATACCTTCAAATAGCATGTATATGCATATATAAGTATGTCTCAATATTTTATTATTTTTCCTTAGTTTTTAAAAGATTTTTAAATCAATTTATTATCCTATTTTATCAAGAAAAACCCAATAATTATTCCCAAAATTATCATTTTGGTAATTCATTTATTGGACTCTCATATTTATACTAAAATATATCTAACATAATTTTTGCACATTTTTTAACAAATTTATTTAGTATGTCTAAAGCTAAAGGGCATATAATTGTAATATTAGCCTCTTTTAAGGTTTAGTTGTGTTTATAACTATAAAATTAACTCCCGTATTTTTAATTTGATAATTAGTATTATTAATCATTTTAGTACCTTTAATTTATTTTCAGAAATTATTCTACTATTTTTGTAAAATAAACAAGGGAAAATGGCTATTTAAATGCTAGCCCCGTTCATTTCAATTTTAGCCTTATTTGAACCCAATTTTTTAAACCCAATTACCCTGACCCAAACCCCGTTCAAACCAACCCAGACCCGTTTCCCGTCTACCCTCTCTAATCTCAATCGTTGATCTCCCAAATCAACGGTCCCTATTTCCCTTACCATTTTTAATTCCCAATTACCCCAAAGCCCTAATCATTTTTCATTTGTAACCGCCTTTGAATTCCCCCCTTCTCCCAATTCTCTCTCAAGCTCCTCTCAAACCCTAGCCGCCTCCCTCAGCTTCCACCCTAAAATCGTCCAAATCAATGGCTTCCAAAGCCATTGGAGGCCTGTATCTACCTCTTTTGACTTCGATGTGGTCGAGTACTATGGTTTCAAGGCCAGACCTTGAAGAAGCTTGGTCCAGACCTCGGATGCTTTCAGTTCTATGGCTGTTTCCGGTCATCTTTGACCTTTCTTCGGCCAGCCATGGCTATTCAAGCCTGACTCTTGGCTTCTCCTGCTTAGACCGATGTTTTTCCAAGCCTTTCTCGCCATCTGGGTTCTTCTGAAACCCTAACCTTTGAGGTTCTTCCGATCCTTTTAGATCTTTTTTTGATCTGTGCTCACTCTAAACTTCTAAAAGTTTTCTCAAGGTTTCTTTCAAAACCTTTATCTTTTCTGATTTAGGGTTTTTTTATTTCGAAGCTTTTCTGATTTTTAACATGTTCTACTGTGTTTCTCTATGTTGTTCTTCTACTGTGTTTCTTTATGTTGTTCTTTTATTGGAATGTGCGTGTTAAAGGTCTTAGTTCCTTTTTGAGATTTTCTGAATTTATTTTGTTAGTATTCTGTCTGATTTACTTGTTTTCATCTCTATACTCGATTGATGGTGAAAACCCTCAAATTTGGGGTTCATTCGAGTTCTGAGATTATTTGCTATGTGATTTACTTGCTAGTCATGCTCTGAATTCGACTGGTTCCAAAACCCTAATTTCTTTGGACATATTCGAGTCTCTAAAGTTGCTTCATCTGTTGCTCGACTGAATTTCGAAATCTTCTGCTTCTTTATGTGATTTTGACTTCCTGCTAAACTTTTCTATAAGGTCTTTTCACTTGACCCCTTTGCATGCTATTTGATACTCCCTCCTTTTCTCTATTACTAAGTTACTAAAATGGACTTATGTAGCTACTGACTTTGTGCTTGCTATTGCAGGATGTTTCTCTTTGGCATGAGTTCAGCCTCGCATGTTTAATGTTTATGCACTCTTTTATATGCTAAATTTCCCTCTAAAAGGACCTTCAGTTTTGGACTGATTTCACACCTCCTTATGTGATTCTGATTGCACTCGTGTAATTGATTCTTTCCTTGTTTTATTGATTCCCTGTTTCTTGGATTGATTTGAAAACTTCCCTTTAGACTTTCGATTCTCTTGTCTTTAACTAGGTTTATTCATGGGAACCCATGTTACTCTCCTTAAGTCAGTGATTTTGAAATCCTTGACTCCTTGATTTGCTATGTACTGGTTTTCGATTGTCTCCACATTCTGCAACTTTACTTTGTTTTCTTACCTTATTTGGTTAACCGAGTATTTCAAAGATTCTTCCCTTAATTAAACCTCTATGCACTTACCCCTAATTGTCTATTCTATACATGGTGTTCTACTTGATTGCTTTCCTTAAATGCCTACTGCCCATTACTGTTTGAATTTAACTCCTTAATTAAAGGAAGTCTTATACTGACTTGATTTTAATTGGTACATAGTTCCATAATTATTTTTTTGCCTTATTTTCCACCTGTTTTCAAACTATAAATACCCTGCTCTTTCATTAACACAAACACACGAACACTCTTAGTTTCTGAACTCACACTCACACTCAAAAAATATTCTTTCTTGTTATTTGTACTGTGGCCTGCCTTCAAAGTCATGTTACCTGCTTTTACTGTATTTTGCCTCTCTAAACTGGTATGCTCTAATTAAGATTCCAGCATCACAACAATGTGTTTACTTAATGCTTTTCCCTTCTTGTCTGCCTATTGTTTGTGTTTAGTTCAGTACTTATTCTAGCATGCTATAATTTCCTTATGCCTGTTCTTAATTTATTATGCATCATAAACCCCCACCCCAATGTGTTCAAGGCTTATGGTTTGTTTGAGGCATGACAGTATTGCATATTACTGCCCATGACTCAAGCTTGATCCCTGGGTCCTAACCTCTATGTTTATCTGCTATTGTGTGTTCTGGTAGGCTTATAGGCATGCCAGCATCTTCTATTGTTGTGCATGCCCAAAGCTTACCCTTGCCTAAGCATAGGCTCTTTGTAATTTCCCAACCCCCCTGAACCCCCTTTGTATGATATTATCCACTTGTTTGTGGCTGTTTCCCTCTCCTTTATTCTCTTAGAACTCTGTTTCGTCACTTGCACTCTCTCTTAGACTTAAGTTCTGCCCCCCTCTTGTGAGCCTTGCCTTGGGACCCATTGAGCTCCCTCTGAACTTGGACACTTGAGGGTTGACGTATCCACACTGCACTTGCCCCTATTCTGGTGATACAATTTGGGTGTGAGCACTGCCTGGAGTCCTATTGAGGCTCTTAGGGAACTCTAACACACTCAAATTGGAGAAAGGCTTTGGATCGATAGTCTTTGAGTTGGTCTATCTCATAATTCAGACAGGAAGTCAAGAATCAGGCCTTCTATGGTTGTAATTATTTTCTTTGTATTTTCTGATGTATTTGTTATTCTGGTTTGTAATAATTTCTAATGAATACTTGGGGTTGGCTAGTGAAACAGGGTTGGGGTAACTATGCACGCAAAGGGTAGAAATCATGCCTATAGGACTGTTCTAATTCTGCATATTCACACTTCACCTAGAAATTATGCCTATAGGGCTGTTATAATTCTGCATATTCAAACTTCACCTAGAAATCATGCCTATAGGATTGATCTAATGTCATTATGCATAATTCAAACTGCATTTGGATACCCTGTTTATAAGGTTTAAGACAAGTTCTACATATAGGTACCATGTTTATAAGGTTTAAAACAAGCTCTGCATCTAGAAACCATGCCTATAAGGTTCAAGTTCTGCACTTAGATACCATGTTTATGAGGTTTAAAACAAATTTCTGCATTCAGACACCACATCTATAAGTGTCTAAAATCAGCAACGTGTAGAAAACATGCCTATAGGAGTTTCTAAATGAATATGATTCGCTTCACTCAATGCTAGACGTAAAATCGGTAATAATATATACTATCACCTGCAGAACCTGTAATCAATTTGTTTAATTCTGCATCTCTTTTGATAATAAGCCCCTCGCTTTACAATGTTAACAAGCATGCATTTTTTTATTATTTCAAATAATTCATTTCGAGTTTTACTGTCTTATCACCTTCTGAATTCAGTAGATATCATGCCTATAGGATTCCGTCTAAACACTTAGGCAAGCCTTAGAGTAATTACTGTAAATTGAATCCGCTTCTGTTAATTATTACAACCAACAGGCAGTCCTGATTCGGGCTTCTTATCTGAATTATGTAATAAACCAGTCTGCCTCAACTTTTAAACTCCCTCATATTTAATTCTAACCAGACCTAAGCAGTACGTGCAAGACATGCTATTATGTGCTTTTCCTGTTCAAGGAGGTATAATTGAGCCTTATATGTTTATATGTCTCCCCAAATATGCAGTATGTGTTTTGTATGTCGCCTTAGAATTTTACCTTTGAAACCCCAAATAAGCCTAATATCCCTCCCTTTAGGATTAGTAGTCCTAAGTGCCTCCGGGACTGATAGGAGTGTGACGGGTAATAGCATGCATTAAGTAACCGATATCAATCCACGCTTTAAATACCTTAACAGGGTGGGATGGTAGATATGGATATGATGACCATGCGATAATGTCACGTGTAGCCCCTCATTGAGAAGTGATTACCGGACATTGTGTGGGGTGATCCATATTATTAATAAACCTAGGACCCCCTCCCTTTATTCTTTATTTCTTTTCTTTAGCATTTTAACTCTTTATTTAAAAATTAGCCTTTCTAATGGTCCTTTCAAAATTTGCATACTTTCAAACCTTTATGTGTTGAAATCCCCTCTTATTTGAGCCATATCTGCCTTTATGCTAATTGCACCTCAATTCACAATAATTGTCTGGCCGGGAACCACACTAGTGGATTCTGAGGGATGCCTAACACCTTCCCCTTAAAATAATTTCAAGCCCTTACCCTATCTATGGTTATTCAAATCAAACTCTTTTGGTGTCCTAATGCACCCCAATAATTAGGTGGCGACTCTTCAATTGCAAACCCAGTTCCCAAAAGGAATGAGTTGTCCCTCCAAATGGCATAAACCCGATTTCGCGAGAAAAGGGGGGCGCGACTGTTGGGACAACTCTTTCCTTTTGGGAAAGGGGTTTGCAATTTTGAAGAGTCGCCACCTAATGATTTTAAGGTGCGTTAGGCACCTATGGGCTTCAACTACAACTATGTTTGATAACCACAAGTAGGGTAAGGGCTTGAAATTATCCCAAGGGGAAGGTGTTAGGCACCCCTCAGGATCCACTAGTGTGGTTCCCGGCCAGATAGTTCTTTGTGAATTTGTGCAACTAACACGTAAACAAACAAGGCTCAAATAAGAGGGGATTTAAATACACAAGTGTTTGGAAATGATAAAATAAAGCAAAGTTTTGAAAGAGTTATAACTAAGCATGCTAACGAAGATGAAAGGGGTCCTAGGTTTATTTGTAATATGGATCACATCAATGCAATACCCGGTAATCACTCCTCAAGAGTGGGGCTACACGTGGTATTAGCGCACCGGTCATCATATCCATATCTACCCTTCCCACTACGTTAAGGTATTAAAGCGCGGATTGGTCTCGACCTCTATTGCATGCTATTACCCGTCCAATTCCTATCAGTCTCAGAGGAATTTGGGACTACTATTCCTATAAGAGGGAGGATTTTAGGCTAACTCTTGGGTTTTTAAAGGTAAAAGACTAAGGCGACATTCAAAACACATAGGATTGCATATAAGGGAAACATGTAAACAACTAAGAGGTTCATATATACCTCCTCAAGCAAAGCACATAAATAGCATGACTTAAAAACATTTAGGGTCAGAGTTTAAAGTACTAAGACGGGGGAGATTTAGTTGTTGAAGCAGACCCATTTATTACATAACTCAGATAAGAAGTCCGAATCAGGCCTGCCTGCTAGTTGTAGCAGTTGCTAATTAAACAAAGGCGGATTCAATTTCATCATTATTACCTAAGGCTTGCCTAAGTGTGTATTGATGATACCCTATAAGCATGATATCTATTACTGATTTAAAATGGCAAAGCAGTAACAGTTTTAAACGAGCAATTTGGATCATATAGGCATGCTTTCTAAACCGCATTAACGAAAGGAGTAAATTGTTTAAACCAATTCGAAACAGTACGAGTCAAACTGATTTTTAACTAAACTGGCTTCAGATCCTATAGACATAATCTCTATCGTTGCTGATTTTAATCCCTACAGGCATGGTATCTAGTATTAAAGGCTGACATGATATCTAATTGAACATGAAATGAAGCAGGCGGGTTTTACAGCGAAATTCCTATAGGCATGATTTCTATAAAATGCTGACTTTAATCCTATAGACATGACATCTAATTTCAAAGCCGATTTTTACCCTTGTAGACATGATCTCTGATCATAGCCATTAGATCCTATAGACATGATTTCTAAGTGTGGAGATAAACATGTGGAACTTTATCAACCGGATCCTATAGGCAGGATATCTAAGCGTAGAGGTAAAACATGCAGAAATTTACTAAACAGATCCTATAGGCAGGATATCTAAGTGTGGAAGTAAAACATGCAGAATTTTATTAATCAGATCCTATAGGCAGGATATCTAAGCGTAGAGGTAAAACATGCAGAAATTTATTAAATAGATCCTATAGGCAGGATATCGAAGTGTGGAAGTAAAACATGCAGAGTTTTATCGATCAGATCCTATAGGCAGGATATCTAAGCGTAGAGGTAAAACATGCAGAAATTTATTAAATAGATCCTATAGGCAGGATATCTAAGTGTGGAAGTAAAACATGCAGAAATTTATTAATCAGATCCTATAGGCAGGATATCTACCCTTTAGACATGCACAATTACCCCATCCCTTTTCACCAACCAACCCCAATATTCGTTACAACTTATTACAGACCAAAATACTGAATTATATTTGGAAAGTGTAAAGTAAGAAGTTACAACCATAGGAAGCCTGATTCTGACTTCCCCTCTGAGTTATGGAACAAACCACCTCAAATGCCACTTGTTTCAAAGCCTTTCTCAGACCTGGGTGTGTCAATGTTCCCTAAGGGTCTCAAGGGACCCCGGGCAGTGCTTACACCCAGGTTTGCATAACCAGATAGAGATGAGTGCAGTGTGGAAGGGTCAACCCTTATTTGTCTAAGTTCAGAGGGAGCTCAAGGGTCCCAAGGCAAGGCTCACACAAGAGGGGCAGAACCTAGGTTCTAAGAGTATAGTGAAAGTGCAGAATAGAGATTTATTTAAAACCAAGTTAAGAATAGTAAAGGGTAAGGGGTGATTTGAAAACAGTAGTAGTAGTAAAACTTAAACTACACAGAATTCGTAGTTGCACAAAGGGGTCAGGGGTTTTGGGAATATATTGCATGAAGCATATGACCCTAGGAGGGGTCAGGTTTGAACATGCACGGCAATAAATGATGCTGGCATGCCCACAAACCAGCCAGAGAACACAAACATAAAGAGGGGATGTGGGGTTTGGGATTCATACACATAGGAGAGCATTGATCTAAAAAGGGAAGGGGACATATTTCAACATGCTAGTAATGTAACTTGATTGCAGAAACATAAGCAGAAGTGGACAAAGATGAGAGAAGTTGAAACAATTACAGAAATATGTTGTTGATGATGCTTGAAAATTAATTAGCACATACCAGTAAAGAAGCAAAGTGCAGTAAGGAAAAGTAAGCAAGATTCCACAATCTAGCTTTGGCTTTCAGCCGGCTAGCCAAAGCAATAGCACAAATAGCAGTAAAGAAAGAGAGAGTTTTAAGTGTGAGTGTGTGTTTTGAACTCAAGTCGTTCCCCTGTTTGAAAGAAGAGAGGGTAGTTATTTATAGTTTTGAAAACAAGTGATAAGTAAGGTATTAAGTAAAGTCTTAATACAAACATGGAAATAATCACAAGCCAGAATCAATTAACTCAAGTGATTCCCTTTAATTAAGGAATCACTGTTTAACGGGTACTGATAGGTCTAATTAAGGAAAGAAAATAAGTTTGAGGACAGATTGATTATTGCCATATAAGGGGTAGTAAAAGCATGAAGTAAACAATCAAGTCTAAGTACGAAAGTAAGCTTATTTGGAAAAGATTTAGTAAGGTAAAATATCATAGCAAAGGAAAGGAATCAATTAACTCTAAACAGATGAGTAGAAATTAGGGCTTGTAAGAAAACTTTGTAATCAGTCTCAATATCAATATCAATCAAGGAAGATCAATCAGTATATAAATAGAGTGAACAGAAACATCAGACATGCGAGGCCAAACATATTTGCAAAAGAGATAGTACAAGCATATAATAGTAGCAGAAATAAGCATAGGATACAGTAGTGAAAAAATATTCGAAGCTCAGTAGTCAAGTATGTCAAGTCACATAGAATCAACAGTGAAGAAGAACATAGTATCAGGTAAGAGAAATCAGAAACAAGTAAGGTCTCACGCTAGTAGTAAGTGAGAAAACTTCTAAGAAATTAGGGTTTCAGCAGTAGTCGAGTTTTAGAGATGGTAAGAACTCAAAATCAAAGAAGTCAAACAAGGAAATTAGGGTCAGAAAGAAAGAACAAGTACATAATTAAATAAACAATTTTCAGAACTCGGATAAGACTAAAAGGAACTAGGGTTTTAGCATGTTGAAATAGATAGAAGAACAATATGAGCAAATCGTTTTAAACATAGCAAAATCACAAATAATATTAAGATCAGAGAAGAATTCTTTTGAAAACTTAAAGGAAAACCCTAATCGTTGAAAAGTGAAGAGTCATTTTTGAAAGAAAAGTTGAAGAACCTTCGAGAAAACACTTAAGAAATTCATAGGAAGCACAGATCTGAAATAGATCTGAAAGAAATCGGAAGGTCTTAGAGATTAGGGTTTCAGAAAGCCCAAAAGAAACGTGAAAGATCTCGAAAGCTAACGATCTAACCAGAAAAGTCAAGGATCAGCCTTGAAAGGCCATGAATGGCCGGAGAAAGGTCGTGGATGGCCGGAGAAAGGCCATGACAATAGAAGTCGAGCAAGGACTGGACCAGACCCTTCGAGGTCTGGCCATGAACCCAACAAAAACAAACACCCAGGAGTCATAGAAGGCTGGTACATGCGTCAAATGACCACAAAGGGCCATGGATTAGGTAGATATTGGGGTGGGGTTAGAGGGCGGCGGCTACGGTTCAGGTGGGGTTTCAGAGAGAATTGAGGGAAAGGGGAATTCAAGGGCGGCGTTTGGTGAAGAATGAGGTAGGGTAAGGGGTCGTTTAGGGTTAAAAAGGAAAGGGCTAATATTGGCCGTTGATCTAAATGGTCAACGGCCAGGATTGAAAGGGTTAGGTAGGTGAATCCGGGTTGGGTCATTAATTGGGTTAGGGGTCGGGTTAAAATTGGAATTGGGTCGGGAAATTGGGTTTAAATTGGGGTGGGATTTAGGCTATAATTGAAATGTAATTGGGCTATTATTTAAATAACCAATTTTCCCTTTTAAAATTATAAAAATAGTAAATTTCTGGAAATAAATTGAAAGCACTAAAATGATTTATAACATATAATTGACACTTTAAAAATATAGGACTTGATTTTATGAATGTGAACTCAATTAAATCTTAAAAGAGGCTAGTATTGCAATTATGCACTTTAGCTTTGAAGAAAATACTAAATAAATTTTTAAAAATATGCCAAAATTACCTTAGCTATATTTTAGCGTATGATGAAAATCCAATAGATGATTTGCCAAAAATAATAATTTTGGAAATGATTATTGGAATTTTATGGATAAAAAAAAGAAAATGAATTGATTTAAAAGCCTTCAAAAATTATGAAAAATAATAAAATACTTGGACATACTTATATATGCATATATATGCTATTTTGAAAGTATTTTGCATATTGAAAATATATAGGGAAAAATTGGGTGTCAACAGCTGTCCATCTTTACCCGGGAAGGATGAAAGAGTTTTCGGGTAAAGATATGATGGCCAATTTTGACCGAGCGAAACGATTTGGGAAGATTCAGGCCGCACCCTGGCTTCTGAGTTGCCTACATATCCCTGGTTTTACAGGAATCAGGCCATATGTTGTTCCGAATTCATCGGCGGAGTAGGCCGACGGATACTTTCCAAGAACGAACGCAATATCTAGGGCTGGGTGAGTGGATGGCTTACGGGAATGGTTAAGGTTTGATATGGATGCGGGAATTGGAGTGGGCTTGCTCCTGCCGGGACGGCTGTTGCTTGTCGGTTTACCTGCAAATAAGTAATACAAGCATATATTGTGCGTAAATTTAAACATGATGCAAATTCCCATTGGACCATGAATGATGTCTTTGAACGGTTAGGATGACGTCTTTAGACCATGATGTCCTGGTCCATGTAGCTTATAATAAAGGATTCGCAAGCCATGAAATGATGATCTCGGGCCATGAGGATGGTGCCTCCGAACCATGATGCCTTTGAATAATGATATGCAAAAAGATTGAAAGGGGTCCTCAGGCCATGACATGGTGTTCTCGGGCTATGAGGATGGTGCCTCCGAACGATGACGCCTTTGGATGGGTTGGCGATATTTCAGCCTATGAAGGATGCGTAGCATGTGGCGATCTTTCAGCCGTGCAATGTGGCGATCTTTCAGCCGTGCAATGTGGCGATCTTTCAGCCGTGCAATGTGGAAATCACAATCTTTCAGTCGTGCAATGTGGAGATCTTTCAGCCGTGCAATGTGGCGATCTTTCAGCCGTGCAATGTGGCGATCTTTCAGCCGTGCAATGTGGATGGAGATAGCGTTTAGTCGCGGAAGGCAGAATGGTAGCCTTATGCAATACATATGCAGATAGAGGTAGAGCTTAACCTCGGAAGGCAGAATGGTAGCCTTATGCAAGTTGGAAGGCAGAATGGTAGCCTTATGCAAGTTGGAAGGCAGAATGGTAGCCTTATGCAAGTTGGAAGGCAGAATGGTAGCCTTATGCAA
>NW_017675258.1:26509-36123 GCF_001879085.1 Nicotiana attenuata | reverse complement strand
TCACTACTGCGAGTCGCCTTCTTCTTCGTCTCGTACCATAGATGATATCAGCCTTGTTTAGAAGTCTGCTCCGAGGTGCGGTATCGCTTGCTCGTAACGGGTAGTAAGGACCGCGCCATGATGGCGACAACTATTGAACTCCTCCCACGTGTATTCATATCTCAGACCGAAGGTAGTGCCATGTTTCTTGAGTATTGTAGGTTCAGAGATCCCTTGGAGGTTCTTGCCGAGTCCTTTGCCAGGTTCGTACCCACTCCAATTCAATATGCTCTATCTTGTTATCCCACCATTTGTCCTTGTCGACAGCATTGACCCGTTCGATGTGGTGGTAGGTCTCTCCGCCTAGCTTTCTTCTTCCCCCGATTGCCGGAATGGTCTGGCGACTGTATATAGGATTGCTGCCATCACCATGAATGATCACCTCCTTGTGATTCCATTCGAACTTTACGGCCTGATGCAGCGTTGATGCTATAACCCCAGCAGCATGGATCCAGGGTCGTCCTAGCAGCGAGTTGTAGGATGTTGGCACATCTATCACTTGAAAATCGACCTCGAACCAGGTTGGTCCCATCTGCAGACGCAGGCTATTCTTACCGATGGTGGACCTTTGAGACCCATCAAAAGCCTTCACATTGATTGCTCCTTCTTTTATCTCATGCAGCCCTTTGCCCAACTTCTTGAGTGTTACCAAAGGACAGATGTTAAGGCTGGAACCCCATCGATCAGGATCCTGGTGATGAAATAGTCTTCGCATTGTACAGTGATGTGCAGGGCTTTGTTGTGGCCCAACCCCTCAGGTGGCAGCTCGTCCTCATAGAAGGTGATTTTATGGCTTTCTAATACTTGTCCAACCATATTAGCCATTTCCCCGCCAGTGATGTTACTTGGCACGTATGCTTCACTCAGCACCTTCAACAGAGCATTTTTGTGTCTCTTGGAATTCTGCAGTAATGAGAGGATGGATATTTGTCCTGGTGTTTTGTTTAGCTGGTCGATGACCGAATACTCCTTGGCCTGTATTTTCCTCCAAAGGTCGTCTGGACCCGCCTCAATGATGAGTGGCCGGTTGGAGGCCTGCTTGCCTCAGCTAGGTGTTCAGGGGTATAGACTCTCCCAGTTCTTGTCATACCCTGTGCTACAACAGTCTCTTCGAACCTGACTTTGCCTTTCCTCCTAGCCTCGGCTGTATAATCCCAGGGTATAGCTTTTGTATGGAATGACGGCATGGTGGACATCGCCACTGGGATTGGTGCGGCCACCTTTACTTCGAATGGGACATGTTCTTTGGGTGGCAAAATTGCAACCTCAAATAGTGTTGGTGCCTTTGTTGATGGCGCTGCTTCAAACTCAAGAGGGATAGACACATCTACCTCAGTGACCTCAGACGGTTGGATTTGGACTATGATGGGGTTGAGAGTAACTGCTGGTTTCTTTGGATCATCGCCTTCTGCGATCAACCCGATGGATCCCTCGGGATCCCAATCATCCTCTACTTCAATCATTTGAATACCCCCGCCTTTATGGTCTGGTAGAGAGTTGTTGCGGACGTTCAGACCGGCTTCCTTTACTACAATGACTTTGTTATCAATCAGAGACTGTATCTTGTCTTTTAGAGAGCGGCATTCATCGATGGTGTGTCCCTTCATGCCGGAGTGGTATGCACAAAACTTGTTTGGGTTAACCCACTGAGAAGGATTATCCGGGGTTGTATCAGGGACGGGGGTTACATAACCGGCGGCTTTGAGTCTCTCATATAGTTGATCAATGGGTTCGGCGATGGCTGTGTATTATTTTGGAGGCCTCCGATCAAAATTAGGTCGGGGCCTAGGGAAGTTTTGGCGTACGGGGGTGATTGGTAATGAGATTGTTGAGCATTGTATGTTTTGTAGACATGAGCGGGCTGGGAATATCTGGGTGAGGTAGGCTGATATGTGGGAGGTGGAGGTGACTGATAAGTTGGTGGTGGAGCTTGGTAGGAGGGTGCTTGGTAATTTGGGGTTGGCTGATATGTGAGTGAAGGTATTGGGTAGGTTTGGTATTTGAGAGGAGACTTGGTCCTTTGTGTAACCATCACGGCCCCTACGTCCCTCTTCTTAAACACACCACCAGACTGTAAGGCCTTATTTGTAGCTTGCAAGGCCTTGAAGTTGGTAACATACCGCTCTTAATACCTTCTTCAATTCGTTCCCCCAGTTTGATAATGCCAGAAAACTTATGATTCTCAATCACCATCAATCGTTCATAGTATTGCGGGTCTTGAGCCCGGACAAAGAACTTGTTCATTTGTTGTTCTTCTAAGGCGGGTCTGACCTTAGCAGCTTCGGACCTCCAGCGAGTAGCATACTCGCGAAATGTCTCTGTGGACTTCTTCTTTAAATTCTAGATGTGGAACACGTCTGGCGCGTTCTCTGTGTTAAA
Organism: Nicotiana attenuata; assembly: GCF_001879085.1. NCBI lineage: Eukaryota > Viridiplantae > Streptophyta > Magnoliopsida > Solanales > Solanaceae > Nicotiana > Nicotiana attenuata. The sequence goes on along the minus strand of NW_017675258.1, from coordinate 33,705 downwards.
CCTGAACCTGTCCATAAGATCAGATGTCATACCTACCCAGCTCGACCACTTCTTAGGATCTTGGCTGATGTACCAAGATAGTGCATCTCCTTTCAGACTCCTCGTGAATAGCTTCATGCGGATCCTTTCGTCTTTTCCTACCCAACGAGCTTGTCGCAGTATGTTCTCGGATGGACCCTTGGATCACCTGTACTGTCAAACATCTCGAACTTAGGAGGTTTGTACCCCTCCGGTAGTTCGACATCCGGTTGTATGCAGAGGTCTTCATAGTTCAACCCTTCGATCCCTTTACTTCCTTCGATGCCCTGAATTCGGCTGGTTAGTTTCTTAAGCTCTTCAGCCAAGTTTCTGATGAGTAGATCCTTTTCATCGGACTCAGGGGCGCAATATATAGATTGGGTGGAGAGTGGCATGGTTTCTACGTAGATGGGATTGTTGTGGTGACCTGGTGTGTGGGTGTGGAAATGGTCATTTGCGGAGTTTTGAGGCTCTGGGATGAGTTGTGGAATGTTGTTTGGAGTATGAAAGTGTTGCATTGGTTCTTTGATGGAGCAGTGGGATGATTCGGTTGTTTTTGAGGAGGTGTGGGATTTTGAACGTTGGGGAAGTTGGTGTCTGGGGTGCTGAGGGAGAACCTGATCGAGCTCTTCCTGAAACTTTAACAATTTCTGCTCAAGTTGTAACACATTTTCATTGGGAACCCGAATACCATGGCCATTAGTGGCCTCTGCTATTGTGTTCTCTTTTCTGATGTTGTTCAAATCTTCTATCTTGCTTTTGTTCTTGTTCTTAATAGGACTAAGAGGAGGAGTGGGTGGAGGACCCCTGGATCTCGTGGAATAAGATGATGTTGCCAGAGTGCACGAACTAACCTTTGGGGAGGGGAATAAAAAACTAAAAGATAAACAAGTTAGTGAGGATCATAAAAAGTGTTGAAATATTTAAACACGTAGTGCAGGAATGTAAATTGTGTCCTAATTTGGGAACCTCGTTGTGCCCGAGGTGGGCCTAGCGACAAGTTGATTTGGAGAACTTGGAATGCTAAATGCCTCACTTCATTGATAAAGATGAGACGAATCCCAAATTTAAATAAACAGGAAATAAAAGATACTAATGGCCACTGGCCTTGTTACATATTAAAGCGGAAAAGATGAACTCCTATCTACTCGGTCCCAGAAGGACCTTCCCCAGATTCGGCATCCTTGGCTCCTTCGAACAGCTTCCCCAACTCGCGAAGTCCCATTAACAGGTATGCTCTGGCTAGATATCCACCTTCAGCCCCTTTAGCCTCTTGACAATCTTCAACCCTTTTGAGAAACTTTCTTTCTAGTTCCACTATGCCTCGCTCCAAGTATCCCAGTCTTTTGTTGGCATTGGTAGCCACATCTTTCCATTCCTCGATCAGCTTTTGGTTGGACTCTTGTATTTCGTGATGTCCACTTTCGCACTCGCGGATCCTTTTGCGCAACTGGTTGTACCTGACTTGCGCTTCAGCCTTTTCGTCTATAATCCTGTGGCCTCGAACAAACCCTGGCTGGCCCAAACCATCATGATTGTCTTCCAACCAACTTGAATAGAAAGGAGCACAATCGGCGTGATATCTGTCTGGCTCTATGGTGTCTCTCCCCATTACGATCTTGCTATGCCACATGTGTTGGGCTTGGACTTGTAGGGACTATCATCGCCTTGGAAGTCGGCTCGAAAGTGGCTCATCCTGTCGACCCTGGGTATGACTTGCTTCCTACCAGCTTGCCTCATAACTCGCAGAGGGACGTAAGGGTAGGTTCCCATACTAGGCCAGCCAATTAGTATCAGGCATTAGCAAGCCCGGAGTTTCCCATACTAGGCCAGCCAGTCCTCCTATCTCCTCCAGCAAAAGTGTCATTTCAATACCCCCAAAGCAGAATACGGCTCTTTCACAATCCCAAAACAATGTGGCAGCTTCTATGATCATGTTATTGGGTTGGATTTCCAGGAGGGATGGTAGATTTCCTAGATATTTTCTGACGAGATTCTGATTGCTAGAGTNCCGAACTTGGTCCAGTTCTTTCTGAAATTTCAATAACTTTTGTTCAAGCTGGGAGGTACTTTCCTTGGTAAACCTGAATACCCTGAGAAGTCTCTACCCTTTCAACCGAGCTCTCCTTCCTGATGTTGCTCAAGTCTTCCATTTTTCCCTTTGTTCTTGTTTCTGATAGGACTCTAAATAAATGCACAGAACATGACGACGTCCGTTTTGGGTTTTAGGGAAACCCAGTGGACTTTGGACAAGGCTATCTTAAAGGATCATTATGTAGACAACATAACTGATCCAGCTAGGTTTGACCATGATGCATGCACAATTTAAACAGAGTAAGGTTTCTATGGGGTTTTAGACTGGTACCCTTGAGTGGACAACTCAATGGGGAAGGCTCGGAGCTGTCGACTGCACCGCTGATCGACTAGTTTTACCACAAATATGCCTTTCCGAATTTAGGGGGTAATGATATAGGAAGAGCGCAACCACTCATTATAAGCGTTGCTATAGGATTTGTTTGGCACGAGTGGAGTATGATGTTGAGTATGATTATGCAATAATTAAACGCATGTTAACATGTATTTGCACATTAAGAAAGCGATAAATATAGCAGTTTCATAATTTAAAGCAATAAAGGAAAGAAAACAAGGAAAATATGTTAGTTTTGCTTCTAAATAAGAAATTAAATGCTTAAAAGAATTAAACAGATAATTGCACATAGGGAGAGGTACAAATTCACAAGAATAATCTGAAATGGTAAAAGCCTAAACATCCCCAGCAGAGTCACCATGCTGTCGCGCCCCCTTTTTCCTTCGCGGAATCGAGTTTATGACATTCGGTTGGGACAACTCTTTCCTTTTGGGAAAGAGGTTTGCAATTTTGAAGAGTCGCTACCTAACGATTTTAAGGTGCGTTAGGGCACCTATGGGGTTCAACTACAACTATGTTTGATAATCAGAGATAGGGTAAGGGCTTGAAATTATCCCAAGGGGAAGGTGTTAGGCACCCATCAGGATCCACTAGTGTGGTTCCCGGCCAGATATTTCTTTGTGAATTTGTGCAACTAACACGTAAACAAACAAGGCTCAAATAAGAGGGGACTTAAATACACAAGTGTTTGGAAATGATAATATAAAGCAAAGTTTTGAAAGAGTTATAACTAAGCATTCTAACGAAGATAAAAGGGGTCATAGGTTTATTTGTAATATGGATCACATCAATGCAATACCCGGTAATCACTCCTCAAGAGAGGGGCTACACATGGTATTAGCGCACCGGTCATCATATCCATATCTACCCTTCCCACCCCGTTAAGGTATTAAAGCACGGATTGGTCTCGACCTCTATTGCATGCTATTACCCGTCCCATTCCTATCAGTCACGGAGGAATTTGGGACTACTATTCCTATAAGAGGGAGGATTTTAGGCTGACTCTTGGGTTTTTAAAGGTAAAAGACTAAGGCGACATTCAAAACACATAGGACTGCATATAGGGGAAACATGTAAACAACTAAGAGGCTCATATATACCTCCTCAAGAAAAGCACATAAATAGCATGACTTAAACACATTTAGGGTCAGAATTTAAAGTACTAAGACATGGGAGTTTTAGTTGTTGAAGCAGACCCATTTATTACATAAATCAGATAAGAAGTCCGAATCAGGCCTGCCTGCTGGTTGTAGCAGTTGCTAATTAAACAAAGGCGGATTAAATTTCATCATTATTACCTAAGGCTTGCCTAAGTGTGTATTGATGATACCCTATAAGCATGATATCTATTACTGATTCAAAATGGCAAAGCAGTAATAGTTTAAAACAAGCAATTTGGATACTATAGGCATGCTTTCTAAACCGCATTAACGAAAGGAGTAAATTGTTTAAACTGATTCGAAACAGTACGAGTCAAACTGATTTTTAACTAAACTGGCTTCAGATCCTATAGACATAATCTCTATCGTTGCTGATTTTAATCCCTACAGACATGGTATCTAGTATTAAAGGCTGACATGATATCTAATTGAACATGAAATGAAGCAGGCAGGTTTTACAGCGAACTTCCTATAGGCATGATTTCTATAAAATGCTGACTTTAATCTTATAGACATGACATCTAATTTCAAAGCTGATTTTTAACCTTGTAGACATGATGTCTGATCATAGCCATTAGATCCTATAGACATGATTTCTAAGTATGGAGATAAACATGCGGAACTTTATTAACTGGATCCTATAGGCAGGATATCTAAGCGTAGATGTAAAATATGCAGAAATTTATTAAACAGATCCTATAGGCAGGATATCTAAGCGTGGAAGTAAAATATGCAGAATTTTATTAATCAGATCCTATAGGCAGGATATCTAAGCGTAGAGGTAAAACATGCAGAAATTTATTAAACAGATCCTATAGGCAGGATATCTAAGCGTGGAAGTAAAACATGCAGAATTTTATTAATCAGATCCTATAGGCAGGATATCTAAGCGTAGAGGTAGAACATGCAGAAATTTATTAAACAGATCCTATAGGCAGGATATCTAAGTGTGGAAGTAAAACATGCAGAAATTTATTAATCAGATCCTATATGCATCATATCTACCCTTAAGACATGCACAATTACCCCATCCCGTTTCACTAACCAACCCCAATATTCGTTACAACTTATTAAAGACCAAAATACTGAATTACATTAGAAAAGTGTAAAGTAAGAAGTTACAACCATGGGAAGCCTGATTCTGACTTCCTCTCTGAGTTATGGAACAAACCACCTCAAATGCCACTTGTTTCAAAGCCTTTCTCAGACTTGGGTGTGTCAAAGTTCCCTAAGGGTCTCAAGGGACCCCGGGCAGTGCTTACACCCAGGTTTGCATAACCAGATAGAGATGAGTGCAGTGTGGAAGGGCCAACCCTTATGTGTCCAAGTTCAGAGGGAGCTCAAGGGTCCCAAGGCAAGGCTCACACAAGAGGGGCAGAACCTAGGTTCTAAGAGTATAGTGAAAGTGCAGAATAGAGATTTATTTAAAACCAGGTTAAGAATAGTAAAGGGTAAGGGTGATTTTAAAACAGTAGTAGTAAAACTTAAACTACACAGAATCAGTAGTTGCACAAAGGGGTCAGGGGTTTTGGGAATATATTGCATGAAGCATATGACCCTAGGAGGGGTCGGGTTTGAACATGAACAGCAATAGATGATGTTGGCATGCCCACAAACCAGCCAGAGAACACAAACATAAAGAGGGGATGTGGGGTTTGGGATTCATACACATAGGAGAGCATTGATCTAAAAAGGGAAGGGGACACATTTCAACATGCTAGTAATGTAACTTGATTGCAGAAACATAAGCAGAAGTGGACAAACATGAGAGAAGTTGGAACAATTACATAAACATGTTGTTGTTGATGCTTGAAAATTAATTAGGACATACCAGTAAAGAAGCAAAGTGCAGTAAGGAAAAGTAAGCAAGACTCCACAGTATAGCTTTGGCTTACAGCCGGCTAGCCAAAGCAATAGCACAAATAGCGGTAAAGAAAGAGAGAATTTTAAGTGTGAGTGTGTGTTTTGAACTCAAGTTGTTCCCCTGTTTGAAAGAAGAGAGGGTAGGTATTTATAGTTTTGAAAACAAGTGATAAGCAAGGTATTAAGTAAAGTCTTAACACAAACATGGAAACAATTACAAGTCAGAATCAATTAACCCAAGTGATTCCATTTAATTAAGGAATCACTATTTAACGGGTACTAACAGGTCTAATTAAGCAAAGAAAATCAGTTTGAGGACAGATTGATTATTGCCATATAAGGGGTAGTAAAAGCATGAAGTAAACAATCAAGTCTAAGTACGAAAGTAAGCTTATTTTGGAAAAGATTTAGTAAGGTAAAATATCATAGCAAAGGAAAGTGTGACGACCCGACCCGTCGTCTCATGAGAACCGCTCCGTTTCCCCCATTTCCTGCTTCGTTATGCTTCATTATCAGTGTCTTATGTGAACGAGTTGAATTGGGTTGATTTTTGGAAGGAAATGAGACACTTGGTCTCTTTAAGGAAGACTTGTTTTGGAAAAGTCAACCGGATGTTGACCTATGAGTTAGAGGGCTCAGATGTGGATTCCGACGATTCGGTTAGCTTTGGGGGATGATTTGTGACTTAGGAGTGTGATCGGAAGTGATTTTGGAGGTCCGATGTAGAATTAGGCTTGAATTGGCGAAGTTAGTATTTTGGCGAATTCCGGTTGATAGGTGAGATTTTGATCCGAGGGTCGGAATGGAATTCCGAGAGTCGTTGTAGCTTCATTAGGTGATTTGGGATGTGTGTGCAAAATTTCAGGTTATTCGGAGGTGATTTGGTTGGGTTTTTGATCAAATGCGTGTTTCGGAAGTTTTAGAAGAACTTAGGCTTGAATCCGATGTAAATTTGGTGTTTTGATGTTAGTTTTGGTGTTTTGAGAGTGCAACTAAGTTTGAATGATCATATGTGACGTGTTAGTATGTTCGTATGCGGTCCCAAGGAGCTCGAGTGAGTTTCGGATAGGTTTGGGCTGCGTTGTGCTCGTTTTTCTTATGCTTCGACGTCGTTTCTTCAAGCATAAATGATATCATATTGAACAAATGAGCTCCGATTACTATTTTGAATGAAGCATTAGATCCGTATCGTAATTACGGACCCGTAGCAAAAAGAATCGTCGAATTTGGACATCGTATGAGGATTTTATGGCCATTTTACCAAGGTTGCCCAGATTTTCTGGTTAATGACGAAATTGCCCCTGACGGCGTATTAAAAACCTGCACTATTTGCAAATCTTAAAACCTACATATCTCCTTCATTATAAGGTCAAATTGAGTGATTCAAAAGCCTAAATTCATTAGAATTTCACAAGGAATCCATTGGGAGCAGTAAAACGCGTGAACAGTATACCTATAATGAGCAGGTCGAGTTTTCTTCAAATTTTTAAACGGGAAGAAGCTTCTGAGGCGATTTTTAAGAGAGAAAATCAGTGGGTATCACAGAGGTAAGTGATTTGATTATTAAAACTCGTTTATGGGTGATTATAGACCATAATCCCAGCCTTTAATTCATGAAAAACAGTAGAAAAATAGGATTTTGGGGCCTGAGATTATGAGACCTTTAGGGGTCGATTTGAGGGGTCAAATGGACTCCGATTTTGGTGTTCTTTATATGTACGGAATCG
>NW_017675258.1:8262-25909 GCF_001879085.1 Nicotiana attenuata | reverse complement strand
AGATGTGCCTTGATGGCTTGTGATTCCCCGATCGAGGGGCGAGATGTAATCTCTGTGAGTTTATGTTGGGCCAGTCTGGAGGACCTGAGGCCGGATCTTTGCCTATGGCTTGAGCACCGAGGTGCTGATTGTGTGAACAAGTGTTTGAACCTATATGTTCGGTATTGTGCCTATTAGTGGAAGTAACGACTGGATAGCTATATGATGAGTATGTTAGTACTGCGAGATGTATCTACGTGACTTGGAAGCGATGAGGAAGGTCTACTGGATGATAGAAGAACTATTAGGTGTTTGAATTTCCATTGTGATTCGAGGTATAGCTCCGAGTTATGGGCGCTTGAAGAATCTTTTCATGTTTCCAGTTGAGAGTGAAGTAAAAATTTTATGTTGCGGTATGAGTTCGGACTTAGGAAGACTAAGTGACTGCGTACATTTTAGGACGGTGGAAAGTATACAAAAATGGTAGTTGGAGGCAAAGCAAGTGGGTCATCTCCTCCAGAGTGTTCTAAAGTTGTGTGATCCTTATTTTATCTATTAGAAGATCTCATTTACAAGTGAAGAAAATGTGTTGACATCTAAATTGGATCGCCTAGAGAGTGGGCTTAACTGTTGTGTGAGTGAATGCGAGATCTGCAGAAGAGTTAAAAATTTCTAGATGATTTGTGTTTCCACAAGCTTATGAAGGATTGAGTTTAATCTCACTATGGTATTAAGGCAGCAATGGAGTATGTGCGTTATGAGTTGTTGGGAGTGTTTTGATCTATGGCTTCGAGCCAAGTTGGGGAGTTTGCTATTAATTAGCTAATTGTACGATTATGTGCTATGTTGGTTCCGGTTCGAGGCATGCTGGCGAATCAGTTCTGGTTGCGGAAATTGATCCGAGGATGGCACGAGTGAAGCAAAAAATTTTGACAAAGGTTATATGGTGCTTCGTAGATGTGTGAGAATCACAGGATGCCTTGAGCTGTTGTTGGTAAAGAATGCTCGGTGCATAGAGCAGGAAGATGCTTGCTTGTATTGTGATGAGGTCATATCCTGCGGTGTCAGAGTGCTAACAAGGCACGAGTGGTTCTGTTCATTTGGTCAGGCTAAATAGAGTAAATGACTCTCGAGAATGGTACTAATATGGTCGAGATTCTACATATGACAATTGGGTATCTTAAATTTGTATATGTGATTAGAAACTGAGTCTCTATTGGGAGAGGTCAAGATGTGTAATTTTTCTATATCAATTATGGGTTTCTATGTAGCACTATCAGGAAGTTGCAGGTAATGGCTCGGAATTCGTAGAATATTTTATGATGTTTTGACTTGCGATGTAGCAGTTGGAAGGTATGAAATGGTTCGTGGGATGTGAGACAGCATGGTCTCGTGATTCAAAGTCACTCGGGATGAGTGCAGATGGATGGTGTTATATGTTGAATGCAGTTACCATTATTCCTAAGGAATCAGGGTAAGTCGAAAGAAAATGGATTGGTTAGCCATATATCTGATGGCATATTGGAGGTAGAGATCAATTCCTTCAGCATGATCAAGTTATGCGTGTGATTTGTGGCGGTACAGGTGAGGCCTGTCGTCCGTCGTAATTGATGTTATTCAAGAGTATTCCATTGTTATGGGCCTGTTACGTGTAGGCGGATCCCGAAAGGGTTATGGTGGGTTAGACCACTACTTAGAGATTTGCATATTTTACGGTTATGAGAATTCACCTGTGTGTTGCTATGGTTCTCTTGAAGTGAGTTAAGTGGAAAGTTTTATATGATGAAGTGTTAATCTAATAGTGGTTCCGAAGCTTTGATGAAAAGCGTGTCCTATCGTATGTTGGCATGTTGGGTGCAATGAGTGGTATGGAATTTGAAGTGAAGATAGAGGTAACAGCTCGGTATGGACAAGGATGCCACGAGCTCTGATGAGCAGGGAAGTAGTTTCGACGTTTAAGGTAAGTCGGTATTGTCTTCAGCTTCACCTGAGAACGGTGTTTTGTGAAAAGGCTTTGCATCCTGGTTGATAATTCTTGATCGTTTTTTAGTGTTAGTGCGGCCGATGGTTGGAGGTACGACCCAGTTATCTGTAATGGTAGGTTGTGGGAGGGTGTCCCACAGGAAGAGTGTGTAAGTATGGCAGTTAGTCACTTGATTGATTGAAGACTTGAACCAAGTATGAAGGTTGTGTTAATATCCTTGAATTGAGAATATATGCCAGGAGGGCACTCAGTCTATTGAGTTGCGGACTACGGATGATTCCTTCGACTTTGATGGATGTTCTTATGTGTTGCGAGCGGAAGATGAGTTGTTAGGGACCTTTGAAAGGTAATTAACCTAGTTCAGTGTGATCAGAATCGGCTTGAAGTCGATGGATGGATTCAAATGTGAATATGGGCTCTATGTCAGGCCAAACGGGTTCATTTCAGTGATGCGCTCCTTATGGAGGAGTCAGGGTGTTATTTCTTTGTCAGATGTTTTATGAAGTGATACACTGCGCCGTGTGAGTTGTGAGACGGTTTGAGAAAATGCTTATGTGTTGAGGATCCACATAGAAATGATGTTTATGAGCAAAATGGCTCTCGATATTCGAATTGTATATCGCTCCTCAGTTGAGCTTGAGTTTTGGTAGCTTATAGCGCTATATGTCCCCTCAGGGACGGTATTATGCACTTAGCGTGCTTGTGACCGAAATTCGGTATTTTATATTAATGGGCAATTTAGCTCGATTTACACCTCCTTAGGTGAGTGTTATGTGTGGATCGGGTGGCACGCCGCCATGAGTGTGTTATTTGGATCGGGTTGTGCGCCGCAACAGTGTGACATTGAGCATAGTTTCCTATACGCTATTTTTGTATGCCTTACTTCCTATTTTCTAAGGAGAGCACGTATTAGTGCGTGAGCTAGGCAGTTCCTTCCAGAGTTCGTCTTCCTTTATGTACCGCGGTTTAATCGGTAGCCTATAGGCACTTTGTGGAATCATACGGGACTTTTGATTATGTACGGGGTGGCTTATTGCCTAAGCGGTTCGTACTGGATGAGGTCACGCATTGGGACGAAGTTATGTGGAGGTATGATACTGCGAGTAGATGTGCGTGTTCTGTCTCTATGATAGGAGACGGGCTCTCAGTTTTGTGTTGTGATGGTACTGGAGGGCTTGAAGTACAGCTCTTTCATTTGAGCCATTTTCATGATTTGGGTATGTTCGGACTGTTGCTTATTGGTGCGCGTATTGTGCGAGTTGTGGCTTAGTCCTGTATTAATGTGTAATGTCACCAGAATAGTGTGTTGATTAGATGAGATCGTTGGGATCTTTAATGAGTATGAGCAGATTCGATTTCAGTATGTTGGAAGGATAATATCGAGCTTCGACTCAGAAATTTGATGTAGTATTTGCCAAAGGAGAAGTGGTTTCATGAATGGTTGATCTGAGAAATGGTGATGGTTTACTGCGTGTTTTAGTTATCAGTTGCAGTATATGTAAAATTATTGGAAGGAAACTTTAGTTGTTAAGAGGTTTTCTACCGGTATTCGAGTGTTGTGGGCAACTACTGTGAATAGAAGTTATTGTTTCGAGTGTTTGGTTATGTAGAATATCATATGATTGCACTTGAGGTTGCAGGTATGGGTTATTACAGCTGGTTCGGGCTTATTCTGAATATAGATGTGAGGTTCTGATCTCGTGTATGATTTCGGAAAGTGCAATGTGGTTCTATGGTTTATGGACCAGATGGATGGTGAAATTTCAAATATATTGTGTTATCGGACCTATGCGAGATAGGGTGACGTGGGATCACCCTCGGGTATATGCTTGGTAAGGTCATTCAGCTATTGGTTAGCTTCTAGGACAACTCTGGGTACGCTCGAGGGCGAGCATTTGTTTAAGTTGCGGAGGATGTGACGACCCGACCCGTCGTCTCATGAGAACCGCTCCGTTTCCCCCATTTCCTGCTTCGTTATGCTTCATTATCAGTGTCTTGTGTGAACGAGTCTAATTGGGTTGATTTTTGGAAGGAAATGAGACACTTAGTCTCTTTAAGGAAGGCTTGTTTTGGAAAAGTCAACCGGATGTTGACCTATGAGTTAGAGGGCTCGGATGTGGATTCCGACGATTCGGTTAGCTTCGGAGGATGATTTGTGACTTAGGAGTGTGATCGGAAGTGATTTTGGAGGTCCGGTGTAGAATTAGGCTTGAATTGGCGAAGTTAGTATTTTGGCGAATTCCGGTTGATAGGTGAGATTTTGATCCGAGGGTCGGAATGGATTCCGAGAGTTGCTGTAGCTTCGTTAGGTGATTTGGGATGTGTGTGCAAAATTTCAGGTTATTCGGAGGTGATTTGGTTGGGTTTTTGATCAAATGCATGTTTCGGAAGTTTTAGAAGAACTTAGGCTTGAATCCGATGTAAATTTGGTGTTTTGAGAGTGCAACAAAGTTTGAATGATCATATGTGACGTGTTAGTATGTTTGTATGCGGTCCCGAGGAGCTCGGGTGAGTTTCGGATAGGTTTGGGCTGCGTTGTGCTCGTTTTTCTTATGTTTCGACGTCGTTTCTTCAAGCATAAATGATATCATATTGAACAAATGAGCTCCGATTACTGTTTTGAATGAAGCATTAGATCCGTATCGTAATTACGGACCCGTAGAAAAAAGAATCGTCGAATTTGGACATCGTATGAGGATTTTATGGCCATTTTACCAAGGTTGCCCAGATTTTCAGGTTAATGACGAAATTGCCCCTGATGGCGTATTAAAAACCTGCACTATTTGCAAATCTTAAAACCTACATATCTCCTTTATTATAAGGTCAAATTGAGTGATTCAAAAGCCTAAATTCATTAGAATTTCACAAGGAATCCATTGGGAGCAGTAAAACGCGTGAACAGTATACCTATAATGAGCAGGTCGAGTTTTCTTCCAATTTTTGAACGGGAAGAAGCTTCTGAGGCGATTTTTAAGAGAGAAAATCAGTGGGTATCATAGAGGTAAGTGATTTGATTATTAAAACTCGTTTATGGGTGATTATAGACCATAATCCCAGCCTTTAATTCATGAAAAACAGTAGAAAAATAGGATTTTGGGGCCTGAGATTATGAGACCTTTAGGGGTCGATTTGAGGGGTCAAACGGACTCCAATTTTGGTGTTCTTTATATGTACGGAATCGGGAGAAGATGAAGAACACTTTTGTGTAAAAATTTCTGAGTTTCCAGAAGTGGGCCCGGGGCTCGGGTTTTGTCCATTTCGGGATTATTGATGTTTTCCGATTATTTTCGATTGGGTATTGATCCTATAGCATAATGTGACGTATTCGTTGTGGTTTTGGTCAGATTCGATGCGCGAGGAGGTCGACTTGAGAGACAAGGGCATAGCGAGCTAGGATTTTGGCCGGCTTGAGGTTAGTAATAGATGTAAATGCTGTGTTGAGGGTTTGAAACCCCGAATTTGCACATCGTAGTGCTATGTGAGGTGACTTGCACGCCAGATAACGGGCGTGGGGTAGAGCACCGTCGGGGATCGTGACTTGGTCCGTCCCGCTTAATAAAATTGCTACCTAATTGATTGAAGCTTAGTAGATATCCTTATAAAAATGGATTAATTATCATAATTGGGCTTCGTGCCAACTGCTTGAATCCTTCAGGGATTGTTTTTACTGGTTTCTAACCATATTTACAGATAATTGAACTCAGTCCTAGTATTTAATAATGTTTTGCAAACTCAGCCACTTTTTCTCAGAAATTGGAACTTAAATAATATTTCTAATGAAGTTTGGGCTGAATATTTTATATGTTATTGTGCCCGAGGGGCTTATGTGATTCTGGACTGAGTGTGGGATCATGTTGCGCGTCGCAGCAGTATTATATTGATATTGATATGAGGCTTAGGGCCTAATGGATGCCACGAGATGGCTTGATATTGCGCTTGGGCCGTAAGAGGCCCCTCCCGGAGTCTGCACACCCCCAGTGAGCGCCGTCGACGATAAATAAATGGAGCGGGTTGCACGCCGCAGTGGGTACTAGAGAGTACCGTACTATTTGTTGCATTTCTTAATTGATTGTCATTCATTTACTTATCTGTTGCAGCATCATTATTTTCATTGTTTTATTGAGTTGATATTATCTGGATTAAACTGCTGTAATTATAGCTTACATTGTGCCTATCCAGGATTTCTTACTCTCAACCCTTATTTATGTTTATTACTCTCTAGGTTGGAAGTACTCACATTACTCCCTGCACCTTGTGTGCAGATCTAGGTGCAACCACTGAGGCTGAGTGAGGATTTCTCTGCCGAGCATCATATCTGGGAACATCAAGGTAGCTGCATGACGTCTGCAGTCCTGATCTTCCCATCTTACCTATTTGCTTTATTTTCGCATTTCTTTAGAGCAATATGTAGTAGGTTGACACCCGTGTATTAGAAGCTCAGACTTGTGACACCGGATTCTTCGGGCTGTGTAGTAGTAGTATTTCTACTTAGGTTTTTCGCATGTTTTAACTATATTTCAGAGTTTCAGTATTATGACTTAGTAATTATTTTTGTTAATTGAATCATGAACTGTATAAAAAGGGTTAAGGTTGTTAAATTGGTCGGGCTTGCCTAGCAGTGTGTTGGGCGCCATCACGACCGGGGTTGGGATCGTGACAGAAAGGAATCAATTAACTCTAAACAGATGAGTAGAAATTAGGGCTTGTAAGAAAACTTTGCAATCAGTCTCAATATCAAGATCAATCAAGGAAGATCAATCAGTATATAAATAGAGTGAACAGAAACATCAGACATGCGAGGCCAAATATATTGGCAAAATAGATAGTAAAAACATATAATAGTAGCAGAAATAAGCATAGGATTCAATAGTGAAAAATATTCGAAGCTCAGTAGTCAAGTATGTCAAGTCACATAGAATCAACAGTGAAGAAGAACATAGTATCAGGTAAGAGAAATCAGAAACAAGTAAGGTCTCACACTAGTAGTAAGTGGGAAAACTTCTATGAAATTAGGATTTCAGCAGTAGTCAAGTTTTAAAGATGGTAAAAACTCAAAATCAAACAAGTCAAACAAGGAAAATAGGGTCAGAAAGAAAGAACAAGTACATACTTAAATAAACAATTTTCAGAACTCGGATAAGACTAAAAGGAACTAGGGTTTTAACATGCTGAAATAGACAGAAGAACAATATGAGCAAATCGTTTTAAACATAGCAAAATCACAAATAATATTAAGATCAGAGAAGAAATCTTTTGAAAACTTAAAGGAAAACCCTAATCGTTGAAAAGTGAAGAGTCATTTTTGAAAGAAAAATTGAAGAACCTTCGAGAAAACACTTAAGAAAGTCATAGGAAGCACAGATTTGAGATAGATCTGAAAGAAGTCGGAAGGTCTTAGAGATTAGGGTTTCAGAAAGACCAAAAGAAACGAGAAAGATCTCGAAAGCTAACGATCTAACCAGAAAAGTCAAGGATCAGCCTTGAACGGCCATGAATGGCCGGAGAAAGGCCATGACAACAGAAGTCGAGCAAGGACTGGACCAGACCCTTCGAGGTCTGGCCATGAACCCAACAAAAACAAACACCCAGGAGCCATAGAAGGCTGGTACATGCCTCAAATGACCACGAGGGGCCATGGATTAGGTAGATATTGGGGTGGGGTTAGAGGGCAGCGGCTAGGGTTCAGGTGGGGTTTCAGAGGGAATTGAGAGAAAGGGGAATTCAAGGCCGGCGTTTGGTGAAGAATGAGGTTGGGTAAGGGGTCGTTTAGGGTTAAAAAGGAAAGGGCTAATATTGGCCGTTGATCTAAATGGTCAACGGCCAGGATTGAAAGGATTAGGTAGGGGAATCCGGGTTGGGTCACTAATTGGGTTAGGGGTCGGGTTAAAATTGGAATTGGGCCGGGAAATTGGGTTTAAATTGGGGTAGGATTTAGGCTATAATTGAAATGTAATTGGGCTATTATTTAAATAACCAATTTTCCCTTTTAAAATTATAAAAATAGTAAATTAATTTCTGGAAATAAATTGAAAGCACTAAAATTATTTATAACATATAATTGACACTTTAAAAATATAGGACTTGATTTTATGAATGTGAACGCAATTAAATCTTAAAAGAGGCTAGTATTGCAATTATACACTTTAGCTTTGAATAAATACTAAACAAATTTGTAAAAATATGCCAAAATTACCTTAGCTATATTTTAGCGTAAAGATGAAAATCCAATAGATGATTTGCCGAAAATAATTATTTTGAAAATGATTATATGGATTTTATGGATAAAAAAAAAAGAAAATGAATTGATTTAAAAGCCTTCAAAAATTATGAAAAATAATAAAATACTTGGGCATACTTATATATGCATATATATGCTATTTTGAAAGTATTTTGCATATTGAAAATATATAGGAAAAAATTGGGTGTCAACAGCTGGGAGCCCCCTCGGGCTCAGTTCACCCAATCATATTCACAGCCAAGCCCCCGAGAGACACAGACCGGGGATCAAGATTCAACAAAGAATGATATCAACCATATGATCGAAGAAACAATGGACCGAACCTCAATACCTCTCGGAGCGATCGAAGAAGTGACCAAGGCCAAGGGTCTCGGGGACTCTTGAGCAAATATGGGATCGATAAACATGCCGACCCCGGTGAGGCTCCCCGATTATCAGAATACATTTTCAGCATAGATGCATCAGGGATCGTCTCGGCTATTGGGAGAATTAAAGATACTAAGTGGCCCGGGCCAATGCAGCCCGATCCCTCGCAAAGGAACCCGAACTTGATGTGCAAGTATCACGGCACGCATGGTCATAGAACGGAATATTGCATGCAGCTAAGGGAGGAAGTGGCCAGGTTATTCAATGAGGGCCACCTTCAAGAATTCCTAAGTGATCGGGCTAAGAATCACTTCAGGGAGAGGGATGCAGACAGGAAAAATGAACCTGAAGAACCCCAACACATCATTCACATGATCATCAGTGGAGTCGACGTCCCGCAGGGAACAGTATTCAATCGTACCAAAGTATCCATCACAAGAGAGAAACGGACTCGGGATTACCTCCCCGAAGATACCCTCACATTCAGTGAGAAAGACATCGAGGCTTTATCCCAACCTCACTACGATGCACTGGTAATTTCTATCCTTGTAAATAAAGTTCAAGTTAAACGTTTTCTCGTGGATCCAGGTAGTTCGGCAAATATAATCAGGTCAAGGGTCGTGGAGCAGCTCGGGCTGCTCAATCAGATCATACCGGCATCTCGGGTCTTGAATGGCTTTAACATGTCAAGTGAAACAACGAAGGGAGAAATCATACTTCCAGTTAACGTGGTCGGGACCATACAAGACACCAAGTTTCATATCATCGAAGGTGACATGAGGTATAATGCTTTGCTTGGAAGGTCGTGGATCCACAGCATGAGGGCGGTACCATCGACCCTTCATCAGATGATGAAATTCCCAACAAAGGATGGCGTGAAAGCAGTATATGGAGAGCAACATGCAGCTAAGGAGATGTTTGCAGTGCACGACTTGGCACCAGTATCGGAACCATCTACATCATAAAAATCGGAGGATGAACAGGTGGCCAAATAGCAATTACAGTCCGTGCCTTCGGATGAGCCCGAGGGACAAGTGATCAGTGAACAGGTGGCTGGGGACGAAGAAGAAGATTTCCTTATCCCCCGAACCTTCATTGCCCCCGAGGAATCAGATGCGATGAAATCCATGGTCGAAGAACTCGAGTAGGTCATATTAGTCGAGCATCTTCCAGAATGAAAGGTACACCTGGGGACGGGGTTAACCCCCGAACTCAGGAAAAAACTCATTCAGTTTCTCATTGATAATATTGATTGCTTTTCTTGGTCCCACTTAGATATGATAGGAATTCCACCAGAGATAACTACCCATCGAGTTACGCCCCGCAATATTACGTCAATTTTACGTCCCGCAGTATTATATTACGATGATGTTACGCTTCGCAGTATTAAATTACGACGATGTTGTACCCTGTAGTATTGTACGTTGAATTTATCGTAAGGTAATTGACATTTGTCCAAGGAAAAAGATTATTTGGAAATTATAAGGATTATGCTATTTTAAACAAATGGTGAGTAAATTCGTGAAGGTTAGAGGGGATGCAAGTTAAAGAAAATGAATTTTTTGTCCAAGTTTGGCATATGGGGGTAAATTACGAGCCTAGCATTAATACCCGATATTTATGGACTAGCGCCAAACAAGGTACTATATGACCATGATAGTAAGGTGTACAAGGTGTGTTAAAAGCGAGTAGTATTTTAAATAAGTTGAGATAATTCTTAATTATGCGGGGAATTGATTAATTATCGGGTAACAGGATATTACCTAATTAATTGGGAATATATTGGATAAGCATTAAAAATCATGAGATGGCAGCCCCTCCTTTTAATTTAAAATGACTAATAAGTCATTACAAATAGGTGGCAACTAAGTTATCGAAGAAAGGGACACCACATTCTTATCATTATTACACAAGTCTTACCATCAAAACCTTAGAAACTCTTTACAATTCAAAGACATTAGAAGTTGGTAATCCAAGAACGTTAGACATTTCAAAGCTTTCTACAAATCTTTCTTTCTCATATCTTGGAAATAAATTACAATAAGAATGTTAGAAATATTGATAATTCAAGCTCCTACAAGATATTAACAACGAGATTTCTTGCATCCAAATTCTCCTACAAAGATTTATTATACGAATTTTTTCCTACTCCGGGTATGTTAAGGTTATCCCTTCTTTCTTTTTGGCATGATCTATACGACATGAACGAAACGAGAAAATGCACAAATTCCATAAATGACTCTAATCATAGAAATACTAGAGATGTCGATGTTCTTGATTCCCTATGTGTCATATTAGTCTATCATCTTTTCATGGGTCTCAAAATACGTAAGTTGGTACAATTTATTTCATGATATTAGACAGAGGCATGATGGTCTTATGATGTACCAAAAGATTTTATTAACGTATTTCATATGCATTTCATCCATTTATACATGCACATTGACCCATGACCAGATGGTGTTATATACGCGTATATATATGTATATATATGTATATGGAATATGGGAAAGGTTATGGCATTATAAACGCACCACCACCTGATCAGCTGGTATACGTTGATGATTTTGCCCATAGTGGCCGAGATGATATGATGGGATGCCCTCAGAGGCTTGATGATTTTATGAATACATGTACCTATGCACGACATGACATTGATACGTATATGCATGACATTTTAAATATTAAAGGATTTCACAGAGCTATTCAAATTTACGTGTCGAGTCGTTTATTCCATGTTTCTCTCATGTCTATTGTCTACTGATTTTTATTCCTTACATACTCGGTACATCATTTGTATTGACGTCCCTTTTGCCTGGGGACCCTGCGTTTCATGTCTGCAGGTCCCGATAGACAGATCGAGAGTCCTCCAAGTAGGCGATCAGCTCAGCGGAAGATATTGGTGCACTCCATTTGCTCCGGAGTTACTTGTTTGCTCAGTATAATTTAGATGTGTATTGTTTGGTATGGCGGGGCTCTGTCCCGACCTTTACGATATTATGTATTCTTAGAGGCTTGTAGACAGATGTCATGTATACGGATTCTTGTATGGCCTTGTCGGCCTATGTTTTTAGTATATAAAGGATCATGCGGCCTTAGAGGCCCGTACGTCATATGTATAAGCTTGGATTACATGTTGGATCGTCCAATGTCGAGTATTTCTCCATGTTTTATTCTACTTATCTCACGACAGCCTATCTGGCTCATTTACCTATGATAGTATGATACGAAAAGATACATTATGTTGGTACTCGGTTGAGTAAGGTACCGGATGCCCGTCGCGGCCCATCGGTTTGGATCGTGACAAAAGTGGTATCAGAGCAGTTATGTCCTAGGGAATCTACAAGCCGTGTCTAGTAGAGTCTTGTTTATGGGTGTGTCGTGCACCACACTTATAAGCAGGAGGCTACAGCGCATTTAGGACTGTCACTCTTTCTTCTTACTCTAGATCGTGTAGTAGAGCTCAGTTGTAAGAATTCAAATTCCTAACTTCTAATTTATTCGTAATAAGACGATACCTAGATCTAGAAAGATGATTGATAAAAGACATGGCTATAGAAGAGTTGGGTCAGACGAACTCGACTTTGCATCATGCTTATGATAAGTAAATGTGAGGTCTTTAGCGGATCATGTGCGTACTGAAAGGTGTGAGCCTCTTGATAAGGAGTCTTGAGGCAAGAATACCTGTCCACCTTAAGGTGAAAGATATTGAGAAATTCAGAAGATAAATACAAGTTTCAATAATCAGAAGAAGCAAGATGAAGAAGAGTACGAGGCGCCCAGTTAATGAAGGTTAACAGTGTTTATAATTCAGGCAGAGGAATATAAGCTTTTTGAGTTATATTCAACAGTAACAGAGGTATGTACGATTGGTCGTACCCATCTCAGTTATGCCCTATGGGGGCTAACAGGTATAGTTTAAGAAAAGGATGGAACATCAGGATCCGGCTGGGGTTAGAGTAACCCAAAATGGTGAATGGATTGTTTGTGTTAGTTGACATTTCTGAAGAGTATTACAGATTTGCTAATAAATCTTCTTGTGAGACACCCAGATGGTGCACTCTAGAATATTACAATTAGATGCGAATACTAGCATGATCGGGAAAAAAAAATTCAGAAGATAGGCCCTGAAATCCTGAAAGGGATAAATATTACCTTAGTGTGACTCAGCAAGGACGTTGAGCAACCCGAAGAGCCGATGGATGAAGCAAAGGGAGCAAAAAGCAAAAGAATGTCTTGCTGAATTTTTCACAAGAAAGTGATAGCAGAAATACTAGCAGAGTAACGAGAAGAGAGATAAGGAAGAATTATGAGTAAGATGTGATACATGGACGACAACGGTAGATCAAAAAGATGACGGTATTACCGGGTCCATAGTCAGGTGAACGAAGAGACGAGAGGTGATAGGCCTTAAGACAACAAAAGAGTATAGGCCATAAAGTCATATCCTCATTTCAAAAAGTAAGTTCGTGACTCTAACGTGATTGCCAATAGGAAAAGCTAGACCCTAGAATAATAGAGATCAGTATGGGTTGGTGAATAAGATAAAGTAAACATGAATTAGGGATTTAGTGATTTGATGATGGTCGACATGATGAGAATATTAGATGTCGACCGGCAATAATAAAATGGACAACAGAAGAAGATTCATGAGAAATTCAGAGAATGGTCATTCAGGAAGACGCTTCCCTAAAGTAAGCGATGTGAGCAAAATTAAGCTTAAGAGACTGTATGTTCCAGTTATAGTAATTGTCACCTCGCGAGTAAGGAATTTCATTATCCTTAGTACAGAAGGATTACCGCTAGGAGAGTAAGGGTCATCGATGATGTGAAAGGACGCCAAAAATGAAGAGGTAGATATCTATAGGCAGATCGTCGTAGCTCCAACTCTTAGTACTCCCCTAAAGGTGGGAATATGGAATCACGTGACATTACGTCAGAATTAAGTGGTTTTAGTAATTATGGAATGGAAAAGGAAGAATGTGATAAAACGAAAAGGGGATGAGATTGCACTTATTCAAAGCCTACAGATATGCTACGATACCAGAGCATTATGCAAACACGACGTCAGGGAGAGGAAGTAAGGGTTCCTGCCTGAGATATTATTGATTATTAAGGAGCCAGTGCGAGAGGTAAGTTATGACAAAGTAAATGACCCAAAAAAAAGATTATGCGGAATATTGATACGGAATGGGCCAACAAGCAATTAGTAGTTGATTCAAGAAGAGCCTAGCTATGGCCAGACAAGAGAATACAGACAAATCAACAGATCGTGCAAGATAAACATGGGGAACCCCAATAAGGGGAATTCAGAAGTTATGACATCGTGATCTTTGAAAAACATCTATATAGGAGTTGGGGAAGTTAAAAAGGTACCGTGAGTGTTACGAAAATAAAGGAAAGTGCCACCGTGAAGACAGTCAAAACATTAGTTCAGGAGTAACCCTGCAAGCACAAGGGCGTGGAAATAAGTAACAACGAGTAATTATAGACGAGGAAGAACATCAAAAAATTCCGTCAGGCATACGATGTGATAAGCTCGCAACCTTACAAGAGTCAGAGGATCCCCCCTCGCCTAAGTACAACAATGAAAGACTAGTTGAGGAAATAAGGAAGAACGCTCCAACCAAAGCACAACAACCTAATGAGGAAATGGTCGTGTAACAACAGTCTCACAACAACATTGGAAGCACTCCAAAGGAAAGTGGAACCTACCGGGGCTAATGAAAGGGAAGTAAAATTAAAAGTAATATTCGAGATTATATGAGTTGCACGAAAACTCTGGCATGTGTGGGCACTAAGATAAGCTAAGTATGGACGCAACACGGGGGCAGAAAGACCAAAAGAAGTAATAGCTTACCTTGAAAGAAATCTAAGATGGAACGAAAGAAATTATTCGATTAATGATCCAGAGTTGGTTACATTATGAACACACTTAAGGGTTCGGAGTTTATACCTGCAGCATATACAGTCGTTGAAGATTCAAATATACATTAAAAGAAAGAATTGAGCCCAGGTCATAAACGAAGGATTAAATTGTTAAAGGATTGTATCATGCATATTCCCCAGTGCCCATAAACGGCTAAACAGAATAACTAATACCATGAACCCCAAAGCGGGAGATAATTTAAGCCGACATAAAGGCCGATCAGAAAAAGGAGGAAACTAAAGAGTTACATCAACAAGTAAATCAGGAATTCGGTTATTGGACCCAAAAATAATAGAAATCGTGATTGAGAATATTGCAGAAGTACTCTTACTATCAAAGGTACAAGGGAGGTATTACAACAACCATATTCTATAACGGCTCTACGATAAAGGCAGTTAGAAGAAGTACTAGCCTCATAAGAAGTCAGTATAAAGCTCCCACCGAATTGTGTATGCCCAGAGGTGCAAGTATTATAATAGATCTTCAAGTTGTGAACGTGAATTATACCTATGTGGAAGGGAGGTCATGAAAGAGATAGAAGATACGATGCAAGATATTAAGGTAAGAAAGGAAAAGGGGAACAACATACAAGATACTCAAAATGCATAAGGTCGTGAATAGTCCATATTGCGGATAAAAGGCTAGAAGTGCGGAGATTCAGTATCCAGGAATGATAGCAGCGTCGTTAGTGGAATACTTCCCAACCTATGGTTTCTAAGTAACCGAAAGGTTTAATTAGAGAGTAAAAGAAGAGTTAGAGGCGATGCAGTGTCTCGCTTGATATTCCATAAAATGCATGGGAATTGATCGCAAGCTAAAATATGATAGAACGACAAGGTTTTAGAAAGAGAAGAGTAAGGATAAGGAGAAGGCAAGTGAGAAGGTGACGAAAATGGATAAGTCCTCGACATTAAGCCTGTGAAAACAAAGGAGCTATGGTTCCTCTAAGTTATAGAAAGCTCAATATAGCCTGAATGAACTCAAAGGAGTCTTTGACTAATAGCATTTAGAAGAAATGGAATGTTGTAGAATGGGGGTGTGATTATGATAGATAAAGGACGACGTTTGGGCCTTAGATTGAGTAATGGTCTGACGAAAAAAGAAAAAAAAGGGATTTCATGAATTGGACAGGATTAAAATAGCCACGTAAAGCGAGTCACACTGGGATGCTATGAAATATAATTATGGAAGTATAATATCGTATCACCCAGGTGGATCAGAAAAATCACTTCAAATATTCTATGATGCAACGTAAGCCCTAGTGGCAGTATATTATGTATGAAATTTCAAGTTATCAATAGATGATTGTAGATCAACATTGAGGTGAATCAACAATGGATGGGTAAAAGTTGCAAAGTACGAGATGAGATTGGGCCATCAGTCTTAAGATGAATAGTAATGAAGAAGCGTTAAAGGATTTAGCTTTATTCATATAGGATAAGCAACGAGAGTAACCTGGAGTTCAGTAGCAGACCTCGGTAGCGATAAATCGAAGTAAGAATTTTGGTATAGTATGGCCTACTTAGATGTAGTAAAGCTAATGACGCCCAGAGGGACAACTTGACATAATTTTGTATATGTTCACAAAGTGAAGCCTAGAGATTGGCTAAAAGCTGGAAGAGAAGAGAAGAGCCAGGCGCATATACAAAGTTAGAGTCGTAAAGGCTGCATGATAGAAAGTAGCAATAGTTACGAGATTAGAAGGATTCCGACTACAAGTCGTGGTGTGAGAAAGAGGCTTAAAGGGGGGGAATGCTCTGGCCTTTGGGACTCATTCACAGAACAGTCGCCTAGATGGCAAGACGAGTACTAAAGTATTCACAATACCTATGGGTTATGAGAATGATAAGAGCATTAGTCAACATTCGAGGACGAATGTTCCTAAGGGGGGAATGATGTTACGCCCCGCAATATTACGTCAATATTACGTCCCGCAGTATTATATTACGATGATGTTAAACTTCACAGTATTAAATTACGACGGTGTTGAACCTTGTAGTATTGTACGTTGAATTTGTCGTAAGGTAATTGACATTAGTCCAAGGAAAAAGATTATTTGGAGATTATAAGAATTATGCTATTTTAAACAAATGATGAGTAAATTCGTGAAGGTTAGAGGGGAAGCAAGTCAAAGAAAATGAACTTTTCGTCCAAGTTTGGCACATTGGGGTAAAATACGAGCCGAGCATTAATACCCGATATTTATGGACTAGTGCCAAACAAGGTAATACATGATCATGATAGTAAGGTGTACAAGGTATGTTAAAAGCGAGTAGTATATTAAGTAAGTTGAGATAATTCTTAATTATGCGGGGAATTGATTAATTACCGAGTAACGGGACATTACCTAGGGGATATATTGTATAAGCATTAAAAATCATGAGATGGCAGCCCCTCCTTTTAATTTAAAATGACTCATAAGTCATTACAAATAGGTGGCAACTAAGTTAGCCAAGAAAGGGACACCACATTCTTATCATTATTACACAAGTCTTACCATCAAAACCTTAGAAACTCTTTACAATTCAAAGACATTAGAAGTTGGTAATCCAAGAACGTTAGACATTTCAAAGCTTTCTACAAATCTTTCTTTCTCATATCTTGGAAACAAATTACAATCAGAATGTTAGAAATATTGATAATTCAAGCTCCTACAAGATATTAACAACGAGATTTCTTGCATCCAAATTCTCCTACAAAGATTTATTATACGGATTTTTTCCTACTCCGGGTATGTTAAGGCTATCCCTTCTTTCTTTTTGGCATGATCTATACGACACGAACGAAAGGAGAAAATGCACAAATTCTACAAATGACTCTATTCATAGAAATACTAGAGATGTCGATGTTCTTGATTCCCTATGTGTCATATTATTCTATCATCTGTTCATGGGTCTCAAAAATACGTAAGTTGGTAAAATTTATTTCATGATATTAGATAGAGGCATGATGGTCTTATGTTGTACCAAGAGATTTTATTAACGTATTTCATATGCATATTCATGCATTTATACATGCACATTGACCCATGACCAGATGGCGTCATATACGCATATATATATATATATATATATATATATATATATATATATATATATATATATATATATATATATATATATATATATATATATATATATATATATATATA
>NW_017675258.1:0-8242 GCF_001879085.1 Nicotiana attenuata | reverse complement strand
TTAGTAAATGTCGATGTTCTTGATTTCCTATGTGTCATATTATTCTATCATCTGTTCATGGTCGTCAAAATAACGTAAGTTGGTTAAAGTTTAATTTCTATGATATTAATCAGAGGAACAATGGTCTTATGATGTAACGAGAGATTTATTGTACATATTTTCACATGCATTTCATGCATTTACATATGCACATTGACCCATGACCAGATGGCATTATATATATATATATATATATATATGTATATATATATATATGGGATATGGAAAAGGTTATGGCGTTATATACGCACCACCACCTGATCAGTTGGTATACGTTGATGATTTTGCCCATAGTGGCCGAGATGATATGATGGGATGCCCTCAGAGGCTTGATTATGTTATGAATACATGTACCTATGCACGACATAAAATTTATACGTATATGCATGACATTTTAAATATTAAAGGATTTCCCAGAGCTACTCAGATTTACATGTTGAGTCTTTTACTCCATATTTCTCTCATGTCTATTGTCTACTGATTTTCATTCCTTACATACTCGGTACATTATTTGTACTGATGTCCCTTTGCCTAGGGACGCTACGCTTCATGCCTGCGGGTCCCGATAGACAGATCGAGAGTCCTCCAAGTAGGCGATCAGCTCAACGGAAGATGTTAGTGCACTCTATTTGCTCTGGAGTTGCTTGATTGGTCAAGATAATTTAGATGTGTATTGTTTGGTATGGCGGGGCTCTGTCCCGACCTTTACGATATTATGTATTCTTAGAGGATTGTAGATAGATGTCATGTATACGGATTCTTGTATGGCCTTGTCAGCCTATATTTTTAGTATATAAAGGATCATGCCGGACTTAGAGGCCCGTACGTCATATGTATAAGCTTGGATTACATGTTGGATCGTCCAATGTTGAGTATTTCTCCATGTTTTATTCTACTTATCTCACGACAACCTCTCTGGCTCATTTACCTATGATAGTATGATACGAAAAGATACGTTATGTTGGTACTCAGTTGAGTAAGGTACCGGGTGCCCATCGCGGCCCATCGGTTTGTGTCGTGACACATCGGCTAAGCGTCGATCCCAGATTTAAGCCGATGAAACAAAAGAGGAGACCACAGTCTGAGGTAAAGCATGCATTCATCAAAGAAGAGGTAATCAAACTTCTCAAAATAGGATCCATCAGGGAAGTTAAATATCCTGAGTGGCTGGCCACGAGATCCTTACCTTTCTCGACGCCTACTCCGAGTACAACCAAATTCAAATGAACCCGGAGGATCGGGAAAAAACTACATTCATCATGAAGTATGGTACATATTGTCATAATGTAATGCCTTTCGGGCTAAAAAATGCGGGAGCCACGTATCAACGTCTAGTTAATACGATGTTTGAACACCAAATAGGCAAATCCATGGAAGTTTATATTGATGATATGCTAGTTAAGTCCCTGCGCGCAGAGGACCATTTGACCCATTTGCAAGTGACATTTGACATCCTCAGAAAATACAACATGAAGCTCAACCCCGAGAAATGTGCTTTTGGAGTCGGCTCGGGCAAGCTCTTGGGCTTCATGGTGTCGAACAGAGGTATCGAGATCAACCCCGATAAAATCAAAGTCATCGAGGAAATCATGGTGGTAAACAATGTGAAAGCCGTGCAACGGCTGACCGGACGGATAGATGCCCTAGGTCGTTTTATCTCGAGGTCATCAGATCGGAGCCATCACTTCTTTTCCCTACTCAAAAGAAGAACAACTTCGCATGGACCCCGGAATGTCAGCAAGCCTTAGAAGAATTAAAATGATATCTCTCGAGCCCACCCCTGCTCCATACTCCAAAAGAGGACGAAACACTCTACTTGTATCTGTCCGTATCAGTGGTAGCGTTAAGTGGCGTGCTGGTTCGAGAAGAGCATGGTACGCAATTTCCTGTCTGTTATGTGAGTCGGACCCTAGGAGATGCTGAAACCAGGTACCCACATTTGGAAAAATTAGCACTTGCATTAATAAGCGCTTCTAGGAAATTAAAACCATATTTTCAAAGCCATCCTATATGTGTACTGACTACATACCTGCTTCAAAATATCTAGCATAAGCCCGAATTGCCGGGCAGATTGGCTAAATGGGCCATCGAACTTGGAGGATATGATATCGAATATCAGCCTCGAACGACCTTCAAGTCTCAAATTTTGGCAGACTTCGTGGCCGACTTCGCGCCTGCCCTCGTACCCGAAGTAGAAAAGGAACTCTTGCTAAAAATGGGTACATCATCGGAGGTTTGGACCCTCTTCACATATGGTGCCTCGAATGTGAAAGGATCCGGGCTTGGCATCGTTATAAAACCGCCTACGGGCAGTGTTATTAGACAATCTATCAAAACTTCTAAATTGACTAACAATGAGGTCGACTATGAAGCCATGATCGCAAGTCTTGAACTAGCCAAGGGCCTTGGAGCAGAGGTCATCGAGGCAAAGTGTGATTCCATTTTGGTGGTAAATCATATAAACGGAGCTTCAAGGTTCGAGATGATCAAATGCAAAGATACTTAGACAAACTTTAAATAACACTACTGTCGCACCCCCTTTTTCCTTCGCGGAGTCCGGGTTTCGACATTCATTGGGAACAACTCGTTTCTTTTCGGGAATTGGGTATTTGAAGAGTCACCACCTAACGGATTAAGCTGCTTTAGGGCACCTAGAGCAATTAACTCATGTAACCAGTTTGCATTACCAGAGATTAGGGTAAGGACTCGAAATAACCTTGAGGGGAAGGTGTTAGGCACCCCTCGCGGTCCACAACGGTGGGTCCCGACCGAACTTAATTATGTGAATTAGTCATTTAATAGATAAACAGTCTAAGCACACATTTGCAAATAATGGAAGTTTACACAGTTTAAGCACACATATATAATCAAGGAAGTTTAGACGGTCCAAGCTCACATATGTAAATTTTAGACAGTCTAAGCATACATACTTAAATTAAAGAAGTTTGAACAGTCCGAGCATACATAAATTAAGGAAGGGAAATCCTAAGTTGGTTAGCCTATAGGATCACATCTGTACAATACCCGGTAAGCCTTCCTCAAATAGAGGGGTTACATGTGGCATTAGCGCACAGGTCATCATATCCTTTTAATAGCCATTACCCTCCCCTTAGTGGTTATATAAGCGAGTATAATTAACGAACTCTAAGCGTGCTTTACCCGTCCCTTCCTTGTGGTCCCGGAGGTGTTTAGGACCTCTATACTTAGGCAGTCCTAGACACTCCTAAGGTATTTAAAAGGTAAAAAAGCGACAAAAAAGAATACATAGGACTGTCAAATAGGGAAGTAATTAAGGTTTCATGTTTTACCTCCACATATAAACAGATACGTAGCACGTCTCAAATAACTAATTTTAAAGAAATTTAGAAAGCCCTAGAACATGATATCTAGATGAACATCACAAACACAGAATATGCAGCATTTGTTTTAAAGCGAAGTGGCAGAACCCTAATCAGCTTGCCTATTAATTTTATAGCATGTTAAACCTGGACGATTTCAAACATAAACATAGCCCAATTTCACAGTTATAAGACCATTAATTACCTAAGGCTTGCCTAGGCGTAGGTTTGTATGCAATCATAATTCTGGGAATTGGTTAAGACAACTTGAAGTTACCCGATCCTATAGGCATGCTGATCTAGGCGATCAATTTTACAAAGCCGGTTTCATGCATGTTTATGCAAGAACATGATATCTGTGTGTTCAACTATTTTTTAAACCTTTTTATAGACAGTTATTCGTTTAAGCGACGTAGACATGATTTAGATCCAACGCAAACAGAGTCCTAAATCAGGATTTCTAATGCACAGAGAGAAATGGTCATTTTATTAAGCATGATTGTAGCAGTAGTTTAATGACATGATTTCCAGGTGATAACAACTTATGCAGAATCAGAGAAAGAAGTGATGAACTTATAACATGTTTTCGAATGTGTAAATATAAGCGTGAGTGCCCTAAGGCAAGATTTCTAATGCAACAACAAAACCTAAGGCATGATTGCAATTTGCAGATAAGCACATCATAATCCTAAAACATGATTTCTGTCATAATATAAACCTAAAGCAGGATTTCTACCCGGTTTCCCCATAAAAATCATATAGGAACCCTCCCCTTTTTACTAATTACCCCAATATCTGTTTACGAATAATATCATTACAGACCAGGATCAAATGAATTACATAAGTAAATGAAACTATACTATAGGGAGCCTAAATCCGGCCCAAAGTAAACCTGGGCATGCCAGGCCTTCAATAGAGTCTCAAAATCCAAAGATCTCACAGCCAATGGTGTGTCTTGGTGTGTCAGAGTTCCCTAAGGACTTCAAGGATCCCGAGCAATGCTCATACTAAGACCTTTCTCAAATAGGGATTGATTATGTGCAGTGTGGAAGGGCCAGTCCTGGTTTTCCAGAGTTCAGAGGGATCTCAAGGATCCTTAAGCAGTACACACACCAAGGGGGCAGAACCTAATAGTCTTAAGAGTAAAGTGAGAGTGCTTGACACAGTTTTGAAAGATTTAGTAAAACAGTTTAGAGAAACAGATTCAGAAATAGAGAACAGTTTTTTAAAGATACCAGGAGTGACCAATTTTGAGAAGAATACTATGAGTAGGAGCAATAGTTTTGAAATCATTTTTTTGAGGAAAAGCATACTCAGCAAACAACACAATTAATCACAGAATACCCAAATTCACAGACACTTAACAAGCAGACTTACAAACAAGGGGTGAAGGGGATTGGGAACATATAGGGTTGAAACCACATAAATAGGGAAACATTCGATACAACAAATGTACAGAACAACTAGGAGTCTACTGAACAAGTTAGTCATGGTAATAGACAGTTAAAACATAGAGAAAGAATGCAGCAGGATCATGTTGAAGACAAGAGTTTGTTGAACAAAATTTGACATACAATTAGGGCCAATCGAATGCACTAGACTAAGAAACTACATGGTCATACCAGTTAAGGGGGGGTAAGGGAACTAAGTAAACATGTTGGACAAGTATCAAAGAACTAAGTGAAGTCAGACATGCTGATTACACATAAGGCAGAATTTAGACATGCTTAATAATAGCAAACAAAGAAAAAAATTGAACAACTAGTACAAGAACAAGCATGGATGTATGGAACACATAAAGTTGAGTTTCAAAATTTAACTAGAGACATACTAGTTAAAGAAGAAAATGCAGAATGTAAAAAACAGGTGCAATTCCACTATCTAGCCTTGGCTTTCAGCCGGCTAGACCAACAGTTAGCACAAGTAGCAAAGAAGAGAGGGTTTGAATGTATGTGTGTGTATTCTGAATAGTGTGTTCGTGTGTTGAAGGAGCAGAATGAGAGTGCTTGTATAGCAGTTCAAGAGTAGAGCCAATAAGGTAAAGGAATCAGAAATCAGCAATTAAGGGCAATCACAATCCAATCACATAACGAGTTCAGAATAGACTCTTCTAATTAGGGGCAATTAGCCAAACGGTAATAATAGGGAGTCTAATTAGGGAAAGAAGTTCAAATCAAACCAAATTAAGGAGTTCAGAATAAAATAATCAGGGGTCTAACTAAGGGAAGAATCACGTAAAGGAATCAGTAAATATACAGGTAATCAAATGAGACATGAATGACTAATTGAGGTTGTAAACAGGGAAACAGGCAAGACTTAGGCATACAAATCTTTAACAGAGCAAATCAGTCGGCCAAATTTCAAAGTAACAATGATTTCTAAAAGAATATATCAACTCCCATAAATAGAAAAATAAATTAAATAAAGGCTTCACAACAATATAGAAATTAGCCGGAAAACCATATTAGAACCCTAATAGGGCTCAATTAGGGTAAAATTACAGAATACTGGATTTGACGAAGGAAAACATGCAAGGAAGAAGATACAGAGCAAATTAATACGATTGGTAACACGGAAAGACCCAAAATCGAAGCAAGAATTGGAAAGATCAGTATATTACATAGAGTCAATTAGGGTTCGAGTACTCTTGCAAAATCGGTCAAGAAGATAAAATGGAAACGATTAAACATCTAGAAGACAGAAAGCCTTTGAAAAACAGCTCGTAATGATCCCTAGTTTTAGGGAAAAGCAAGAACAATCGATTAAAACCAGAAATTTTCAGAGAAAAACATGTAATAATGCTCGACTCGTCTAAGATCTATACAGATCTGGAAATGATCGAAGGTAACAGACTAGGGTTTTTTGGAAACATAACAGAGATGAGAGCATAAGTTTAGAAACCATGGATTCGTAACGAAATAAAGTGGAGTTTTCACTCACAGTTGATAAAATGGCCTAAGGCAGGCTAACAAGTAGAGTTTCAAATCAGAACCAACTAGGTTCTTCGAGATCCCCTCAAGGATCTAAGGAGTCGAAGAGCCATGGCATGTAAGAGGCCAAGACTGGCCGGAGAAGACAAGAAAGCATCACAACGCTGAGATATACGCCGGTGACGGCGCCTGAGAAACTAGGATTTAATGGAAAGAGTTGAGAGAGAAGGGAGATAATGACGGCGAGGTGATGGAGAGAAATGAGAGGGTTTGGGGGGGTCATTTATGTTAATTATGGTAAGATGGGTCGTGGACCGTTGATCAAAAATGATCAACGATCAGAATTGGATGGGGGTATTGGGTCGGGCAGGTGTGTGTTGGGCTTAAAGGGATTGGGCCAATATTAGAGGGTTATTTGGGCTGGTTTGGGGGGTTAAATCCGAAAGATATTGGGGATCGAAATAGTCTATTTCTTAAATACCCAAATAATTGATAAGAAATATTTTGTAAAATAATTAACAGATTATAAAAATAATTTTCATGCATAAAAATATTTTATAACAATTACTACACATTTAGAAAAATACAATGAGCTATTTTTGTAAAAATAATGTAATAATGTACACATGGGCTATAATTGCAAAATTATTGCAATTGTAACCAAAAGGTATAAATCTGGCCATTTGTGAAATAATCTGAACCTAATATAACTATAAATAACAACATTAAGTCATGAAATGTTATAAAGTCATTTGTGATGCAATTTGTAATTATTTATGTAAATAAAATACTAGGATTACTTAAATTTAAAAATATGAAATTATGGAAAAATATCAATTGATGCTAATGCATAGTTTTCAAGGTATATATGCACTTTAAAAATATTATAGGAAAAAATTGGGTATCAACAGCTGCCCCTCTTTACCCGGGAACGATGAAAGAGTTTTCGGGTAAAGAAATGATGGCCAATTTTGACCGTTCTTGGAAAAATATAGGCCGAACCATGGTCTTTGAGTTGCCTACATATCCCTGGTTTTACAGGAATCAGGCCATGTGTAGTTCTGGATCCACCGGTGAATGAAGCCGATGGAGTTGTTATAGGAATGGTAGCCAATTTCGGCAAAGGCTCTNCGGGACAGGCATAGTCCCATGCAGGATGCGGGACAGGGCTTAGTCCCATGCAAAGAGAAGGCAGTGCTTAGCCTTATGCAAATATGAAGGCAGGGCTTAGCCTCATGCAAGGTGGAGACAGAGCTTAGTCTCATGCAGGATGAAGGACAGGGCTTAGTCCTATGCAAAGAGAAGCAGTGCTTAGCCTTATGTCAATATGGAGGCAGGGCTTAGCCACATGCAAGGTTCGGGACAGGGCTTAGTCCCATGCACATGGAAGGCAAAGCTTAGCCTTATGCAAATATGGAGGTAGGGCTTAGCCTCATGCAAGGTTCGGGACAGGGCTTAGTCCCATGCAAATGGAAGGCAGAGCATAGCCTTATGCAAATATGGAGGCAGGGCTTAGCCTCATGCAAGGTTCGCGACAGGGCTTAGTCCCATGCAAATAGAAGGAAGAGCTTAGCCTTATGCAAATATGGAGGCAGGGATTAGCCTCATGCAATGTGGAGACAGAGCTTAGTCTTATGCAGGATGCGGGATAGGGCTTAGTTCAATGAAAGAGAAGGCAGTGCTTAGCCTTATGCAAATATGGAGGCAGGGCTTAGCCTCATGCAAGATGGAGACAAATCTTAGTCTCATGCAGGATGCGGGACAAGGCTTAGTCCCATGCAAAGAGAAGTTAGTGCTTAGCCTTATGCAAATATGGAGGCATGGCTTAGCCTCATGCAAGGTCTGGGACAGGGCTTAGTCCCATGCAAATGGAAGGCATAGCTTAGCCTTATGCAAATATGGAGGCAGGGCTTAGCCTCATGCAAGGTTCGGGAC